>NC_143021.1:96808623-96980873 GCF_055824585.1 Amblyomma mixtum
TATGTATGTATGTATTTATGTATGCATGTATGCATGCATGCATGCATGCATGCATGCATGCATGCATGTATGTATGTATGTATGTATGTATGTATGTATGTATGTATGTATGTATGTATGTATGTATGTATGTATGTATGTATGTATGTATGTATGTATGTATGTTTGTTTGTTTGTTTGTTTGTATGTATGTATGTATGTATGTATGTATGTATGTATGTATGTATGTATGTATGTATGTATGTATGTATGTATGTATGCGCGTGTGTCTAGGAAGCAGCATCTTTCGTTGGTCATGTTCACTAATGTCTTGGTGACGAAATAAACTGCGCGCTTCGCAAACTGGAAATCAGTTGCTCATTTGTAACCTCGATTAACACTTCCTCATCGTACTTGTATACAGAGAGGCATTATTTCTATGCCGATCTCAAGTCAACGTAAAATCTTTATTCAGGCAACTCCAATAAAAATAACCGTTTTCCAAGCAGGAATGTAATTGTTAAGACAGTCCGAAAGTCTATTCCGCGCCTGGTGGCGAGTATCCGCGCAACGGATTGTGATTACTGTAAGAAAATCTATTGTTGTATTTCTTGTATGATATTTAAATTCAGTCAGTTTTTATATGCGGGGAAGTGGCACTGATTTCATGGCTTTATATAGACCACTGTAGTAAAAACAAGGTTCTCTTGGCAAGATTCTCTTGACTCTGGGCAGTGGCGGCAGTACAGGCGGAGCACGTCCTAAACGGCTACCATCTGTATTACAGATCTGCCGATAGCCAGGAGAGAAGGTCGGAGACGGCTTATCACCGGACTACGCGTATCCACCGCCAGTCATCACCACCTGCTGTCAGCCCTGTGCAGCTAAGTTCGAGCGTCATCGCAGCTTGAAGCACGTGACTTTAGAGCAGCGCAGCCCCGGACCGCTATAAAAGAAGGAACCAGCGGCGTTCTCGGCACTCTGGGCAGTGGCGGCAGTACTGGCGGAGCACGTCCTAAAAGGCTACCCTCTATATTACAGGTCTGTGGCCACATGATTTCTTGGAATCATTTGCGATTACCTTTGTTGACGTGCTGCCGCCGCACTGCCCTTCTTTGTAGCGAAGAATCAGTGGAGATGAGGTTGATCGCTGCTTTGAGTGTGGTTTGCCGGTTGGTGACGATGCCTACATAACCTGCAAAGAATGTTCTCATTCCTATCACTCGGCAAAAAGCGCTGGTATCTCTGAGAAAACATTGAAATCAAAAGGTGAAGCAACTCGAAGGAAGTGGCGTTGTCCGCAATGCCGAGGAGCTAAACAAAAAACCGCAGCCGATAACATGAACATCGTTGCGATAGCCGAGCTGCAAGCCGACGTAAAGAGCATGATAGACACAGTCAGTGCTTTCGAGAAAAGCATGCAGTTGCTATCTGATAAGTACGACACAGTGTTGGCTAGAATGGCACAACAAGAAAAAGACATGAAGGAAGTCCAAGAGCGTGTTGAAACGCTTGAAAAGAACGAGAGCAGTGAACAAATGAAAAGTAAAAAGAAAGATGTCGATGAACTGGAATGGCAAAACAGAAAGCTGAACTCGAGATTCATGGCATACAGAAGACAGAACACGAGACAGAACACGTTGTCTTAAAGTTAACACACTTGCTGCCTCGCTTGGCCTTCCCGAACTGAAGGACAGTGATGTCGTTGCAATGCATCGTCTGCCTTCAAAAGCGGATAAAACCCCAAGGGTAATTGTTCACTTCAACGAGCAATCTCTGAGGGAACAGTGGTTCGAAAAACGCAAGCAACTAAAGGATGAGAATTCATCAACGTACATTCAGGCAAACCTAACCAAACAAGCACGTTCACTACTGTGGCTGACGAAGCAATGGGCGAAAGAAAAAGACTTCAAATTTGTTTGGCACAGCAGCGGCAAAATTCTTGTCAGGCGTATCGAAGGAGACTCGGCTCTGGTTGTGAGGTCAAAGGACGATTTGACAGCTATTGCTTAGGAGACAAAAACTTCGGAAGACTGCGGTCTTTCTTTCATGTATACTATTCCTAGCGACATAAAGGGCTCCTGAAGCGGTTTTAGAATTCGATGAGTTTAAGGTTCCCGAATGTGCGAAACGTGCAGGTGAAGCCTGCAAAATCGTTTTGCTCTAGCTTTTGAAATGGTGGTGTAATCACCGAATAAAGTTGTCGTCGGCGTTCAGGCTTCTCTGAAGTGTACAGCGACGAGCAGAGGCCCCGATAATGACGTCACGTATGACGGCAGTACGTTTCCAGCGAATAAACGGTTATTCCATGAAAGAAAGCCAACGCCATCGAAGGTGAAGCTCACGATGCATTGTTTGGCGCCATCTGACGACACACAACAGCATGCTGGCGTAAGCAGCGGACATCTGAAATTTCGGCAACAATGACGTCACTGCCGAGTTTCCCCGCACTCCTCCAATGTAGTGAGGAGAAGCTTAGATATCGTCGCAGTTTTAATTGATGATTATGGCAACATTTTAAACGCTAGTGCAAAAATACTTTTCATGCTTTATCTAGATGCTTGATAGATTCGAATTCTTGAATAACCTCGAATTCTCAAAAAACCGTTTCAGCTTCCCTTTAAGTAAGCACCTCGGAAAAGAATATTTATCTGGCATAAAATTTATTCATATAAATGCACAATCAGCAAAAAACAAGCATGTACCATTACAAATACTTTTTGGCCAGCTCGGCTTCCTTTTTGATGTGATCATGCTCAGCGAAACATGGTATACAGATGATGTTTTTACTCTGCCAGGCTACAAGGTTTTCTACCTAAATCGTCCAACGCTGAGTGGAGGCGGTGTATCATTATTAGTGAAAAACACTTACAGATGCGACATTATCGAAGCCCTAACCCGTAGTGACACCGACTGTGAAGTACTATCTGTTTATTTGAACGGTTATCTTGTCTCGGTAGTTTACCGTCCTCCAAGCTCTAGTATTCCTAACTTCCTCAAGCACCTGGAGTGTATTTTTGAGTACAGCAGAAGTAATAAATTAAAAGTAGTCTGTGGCGATGATATTAATATAGATATGCTCGTAGATTCACCAATGGCAAATGAAACAAAATGTATTTTCGAAAGTTTCGGCCTAATGAACGCTATTAGTATGCCCTACGAGGGCAACTGCTGAATCTGCAACATTAATTTATATCTTTCTTACTAGCTCAACCACCGCCAATACATAAACTGGAGTATTGTCCTGTGATCTCAGTGACCACCTTCCAATATTCATGACTATTCTGGATCACTGTGATGAATCTAAATCTCCAATGTTCGTGCAAAGTATTTCACCTCAAGAGCTCGAAAGTTTTCGGGAGGAAATATTAAACTTGTCCTGGAGTACTGTATTTAGCACGGATGATCCTAATGATTCCTTTGACAGATATCTTTCACTCTTCACAGTAATATACGCAAAGCTTTTTCCGAAGAAAGAATACAAAAAGTCACAAAAAATTAGAAAGCCGTGGATTAATAAAGCTCTTCTGCTGACGAAAATTAAAGTTAAGTACTCTATGTACTCTAAATTTCTTACAGAGCATGATCCTGAGCTATTAAAAGAATTCAAACAGTACCGTAATCGACTTAACAAGGAAATTAAGCGTGCCAGGACAAAATACTTTAATAATGTATTTATGACAGGTTCGGACACAGCAGCAACATGGAAAAAGATAAATACACTCTTCGGAACCGGAAAGTGCCAAATTCCAGTCATTGAGCTAAATATTGATGGAAAAATTGTAACTGGAAGGGAACTGGCAAGTACTTTGAATGACTACTTAGTCAATCTGCCTTTTTCATTAGTCGTTCATGACAATGCACACTACGTGACTAATAAATGTGCGCAATCAATTTTTCAAACCCTGTAACAGAATCTGAGGTTCAAACAGTAATTTTGAAATTAAAAAACACTACTTCTCTTGATATTTTTGATATCCAAGTTCGACCAGTGAAAATTGTCGCGGACATTATTGCCAGACCTTTAACTTATATCTTCAATCTTTGTTTTAATGCTGGCATTTTTCCTCGTGAGTTACAGATTTCTAGAGTCAATAATTATGAGCTCATAAATATCGGGGTCGTTGGGCACATGCGGAAAAGTAACCTGACAACTTTGCATGCTCTTTGACTGGGAAAGCATTTGTTGAACTAGCATTCTCTATTGCGCCGTTTTTTCTTTAAGTGAAACCACCTTTGCAAGCGCTCATCAGAGAGACCAAAAGTAGTTCAATTCAGTGTTCAAAATGTATTTATTCACCTGCCTCTTCAAATCCGTTATTACTCTGGCGGAGGGGAAATAAAAAGCATACGAAAAGAGTAGCGCCAGTCCAAGGTTTACTTACAAACATTTCATAATTAGAGCACAAATTTTCGTCAGAGATTTCACGAGTTGCAGTGCTTTTTGGGACTTACTTTCAATGAGAACTTTTGGAGAAGCTCTCACGGATAAATATGTTAGTAATGCTTGCTGCCACAGTAACACAGCACATGAGCCGCTCTCGCACCGAGCTTAAAATTCTACAGAGTAGTTCTGGGCCGACGAACCTGCAGGTGGAAACAATGTTGTTCTTCATATCGCTGATATCAGCGCAGTCCACGACGTAAACTTGATTTCCCACGTGGCCCCGCAGGAAGAACTCTTTTGGAGAGAAGTTAGGAGATCTGGGTGACCAAAATGTTTCTCCTTCTTGTCCAATCCACTGCGAAGGGAAGTTTCTATTTCACCAGTTTTTTGCAGTACAAGAGAAATGCGCTTGGCACCCGTCATGCTGGAACCACAGTTGCCGTAGTTCCCCAAGAGAGAGGCTGGAGGTGAAATCGTCGACGACTCCAGCAAGAATGTCGAACACATGTTTCTTTACGTTCAGGTTGTCTTCGAACTATGGCAAATATTCTAGCGTTAAGTATGCCACAATAATTATTTACACTTCAGCAGATTCGGTGGTTGGGATTATGTAGGCAGTGAGGTTCTTCGTAGGATCAGTGGTGAGCCTTATTAATGTTCACTGCTCCGTTGCTGCAAAATCTAGCCTCGTCAGTCCACTGTACTTTTTGTAGGAAATTCTCATCTTGCTCATGTTTTATGGAGATCAAATTTCTGAATACTACTAGTTTCTGAAAATCAGCACACTTCGGACCTGATGAAGGATGATGTTGCAAGTATGATAGCGGTGCTTTTTTAAGACATTGAACTCTGTTTATTTATTTATTTCTTCAAATACCTCACGGGCTCCGACTGGAGTATTATGTGAGGGGGGTTACATAACTGGGGTGGGAAAAAGAAGCAGGTAGATTATGGTTATTTTAACATCGTTATACAAGTAACAAACATCCAACCAGAAAATAGAACTAAATTGAAAAACTAAGTTGAGAAACACACTACAGAACACACTTCAGGAAAAAGCACACTTCAGAACAAAATGCTACTTATTTTTTCTTTGAAAATAACATAATCTGTGATGTGAACAATGTTGTCAATGATGTGAACCGACACATATTGTTCATCGTTCAGAAATCTCCATGACACTTGCATTTGGCATTGCTCTGACACAGGCAAGAACATTAATTTTGATGTCCTCATTAATAATATTCTTCTTTGGCTGTCTTTTCTGTTAAAATTAGCCTGTTTTGCAAAAACATCTGAAAATGCTGTAAAACATCGGCTTAGTTGGAACCCGCCGATTTTGATGGCGAGATGCGCGTAGGCTCATTGCCAATGAGGCGGCCCCATTCATTTCTTGCCATCTACAGCACGGCATTTACCTTTTCTGGTGTCGAATATTTTGACCTAGCCACTTTCCAACGAAGAAGGCTTCAAAGCGGGTTCTGCTTCTTTCAGTACATGGGGATAGCTGCAGCAGTCGCTCGCAAAGGCCGCACAAAGTAAAAAGCCCCAAGTCGCCAGCGCTCGCTAGAAATTGATGCCCGTCTCTTAAACCACTGTTGTCAAAATAGAAATACTCGTCACTCATATCACACAAAAATGCACATCACCTCACATTTGTTCTTCAATTTTCCAACAGTTTCTCAGATGAAGAGAATGAAGGGGCCTCAAATCAGACGGGTGCGCCGAATAACCTGGCTGAAAAAGTGCTAACAGTGGTCGCCTTCGCTTGTCGCTGTGCGCGTGCCCCATATCATTGCGAAAGCACTTGTAGTTGTGAACACCGATTTCACAGGTGTCCCTCCATGTGGCCTAGCCTATCATTTTTATGGGGACCAAAGCAAGTCAAGCATTGCTATACATGGCTGCTTTATGGTTTGTTAAGACATTGACTCATCTCGTCAAGTCAGACGATTTTGGGGTAGCATTTCGTGTACCGTTTCGTGTTGAAGTGGAGCTATAGAATTACCTAGTTTTATAACTCCATTTCTAAACATTAGCATAGAGCTAAACCGGGGGCTAATATGTGAAACCATTCGCCTTCGCACGTCAAACAGAGCTCACCTCTGATGAAACCGCTTTCATTTTTACTGGCTCAGCAACGCTTCGCAATAAGAAAGAAAAAATCACACAAGAAAGCATCGCATGGCCCATTTTATCTCATTATTGTTTATACCGCTGCACCAAGCCCAGTCGCTAAGTTATAAAGGCATCACTGGCTCTAATCCACCACCAGCACAGTGATTCATAGGTTTCGATCGCCAAAAAAGAAAGCACTGGATCAGAACGAAAAGTCATCCGCGTCGCCGCTCGCTGCACACTCTTGCAAGTCGGAGCGCCATACGCAACAGTTGTGTCTCACGAGGAAGGTGCGACACACCGACGGCCGCTCTGTCGCATGGGTAGACCAACTGGGTTGAAATTTTAGACGTGCGTATTTCAGGGCATATGAGCGTTACCAAGATTCTTCAAAACAGACTAGCCCTTAAAAGCAACTGCCTCCAAGTTCTCATTTTAAATATGCATGCTAGCTTCAGCCAATATATAGTTAAATAATAAATTGTAGTTAATTCTTGTGCCGCCGCGGTGGCTCAGTGGTTATGGTGCTCGGCTGCTGACCCAAAAGACGCGGGTTCGATCCCGGCCGCGGCGGCTGGAATTTCTTTGGAGGAGAAATTCTAGAGGCCCGTGTACTGTGCGATGTCAGTGCACGTTAAAGAACCCCAGGTGGTCGAAATTTCCGGCGCCCTCCACTACGGCGTCTTTCCTAGCCTTAGTCACTTTGGGACGTTAAACCCCATAAACCAAACCTAGTTAATTCTTGCATTTTCAGGGCGAAATTTTACCCCTGTTTGTGCACACCTGGTGGCATTACCAAAGTGCGAAAGAGGCATTAGCATACAGCGTTTCACAATAAAAGAAAATTATAGCGTAATTTTGAACACGCTGTATGTTCACCAACGGCATCTCATCTTGATTCGAACTCCCTGTTTCTGGCTTCCGATGCGATTACTGTCGCAAAATCCAACTTTTACAAAACTTCACCGACCTTCAAATATATTATGATTTTCCACTTCAGAATGACGTCATCCGTCTGCACACCTGGACAGCATTTGTGCCTGCACACCGTACCCCACCGTGGTGGCTCAGAAAACAACGTCGACATCATATCTGCCGGCAGCCTTCTTGAGACCGTGAAACAAGCCGTGCGTGTAAGGAACCACCGCTGGTCTTTTTACCTTCTTGCCTTCATTGGGTCGGCCATTTTTTACAAATTTTATCAGCTTTTCGGAAGCCCTGGAAATAATTTCATCCGGATAACCATTTGCGCGTAACCTGCAGACCTGCATTGTAATGCTATCAGCAGTCTTCTCATGGCACGACTTTTTGAGAGCAGATTTCAGGCACGAAACGGCTATATCTTGTTTTCTGCTCCCCACAAACTGAGCTCCATGTGCAAGCAGGTTGCACAGGCAAAGGAAGAAAAGAAGAAAGGCTGCCAGGTGCGCCATGTTTCACCCTCTGTACCATGTGCAGAAAACGTGGTGTACAAAATTCCCTTCTCTTGCGGTGCTGTTTACGTCGGGCAGACCGGCAGATGCTTAAACAAAAGGCTCATGGAGCATGAAAACACAAGGAAAAGTGACCCTGTTAGCCATGTTGCCACTCATTGTGAAAAGTGCAAATGCCAACATGAAAGGGAGCAAGAAAGGAAATCGGAACAAAATGGCGGGCTTCCGCGCACAAAGTTCCGCTGCAAAAAGTGCAAGTGCGCACCTGAGTACAAGAAAACCGAAGTTCTGTTCCGCCATAAAGATAAGCTCACGCGCGAAATAATGGAAGCGCATCACATCCACAGGCAAGGTGACGAATGCATCAGCAATCCTTCCGTGACACTTAGCAACAAGGAATTAGCATACATCAGTTCCCATGTGACATAGTTTTTGATTTTCACGGCCCTGTTCACACTATCTTCTTACTTCTTTGTGTTATGTTTTCGTATATATACCCTTCCGTCCTTCAATAAACCCAGTTGATAGTCAGCTCTTGTCTTGTCGTTGTCCCGCCTTTTTGGGCTGTTCACCAGTATGAATGCATACCAACTCGCCCAGATCTCAGCTTTACTAAATCGAATACTAGTATTTCACATCTCTCATGAAGCTCAGCGTGTCTGACTGCAAATACATGCAGGTAACACGCTAGCACACTGACGTCAGGTACGCATATTCGTTGAAATATACAACTGATTCCCATGTCGAATCGCGCCAGTATCTTTGATTCCACACCGTCGACAACCAAGCGTTGTCCCAGCTCATCGTGAAACTTGCAGCGGAGACTTCAAAATCACTCTGGTTTATCGGATGGAAACAGAGTTTCTCCCGTTCTGACAACCATAGCCTGGCCTTCCAACGTTTCGTGCGGACTAAACTAGAATTTGCCTCCCCAATTTTGAAACCACATCAAGCTTACCTGTTTCACAGTCTACAAGCCGTCCAACAACCGTGCGACCCACTTCATCTCATATGACTACGACCGCCACACCAGAAGTGCCAGCGAAAAATTATCGACTGTCGTCTAGCGTGCGGTGCAGAGGCAGAAATACACCTGCTCATCTTTCTTTCACAAATCTTCCATTGTTTTCCTTCACCTCGGGACTCCGAGTGCACCCACCCCTCAGAACATCACTTCGGCTCTTCAGCTTCGGCTCTTCAGCTTTGGAACGTGAAATCCCCCTAAACAATAATACCCCTCCTGACGCAGTGCTGCAACGGTTAAGCGATGCGCCACTGCACTGCGATGGACAGGGCTCTCAGCGGTGGACCTTGTGCGGCTCAGGTCGCTCTTGCCGAGTGACCAATCTTTAATTTATCTGCCACCTACCATGGTAGGCAGGTTGTGGTGACATCGCAAGGTCACGTGACGCAGGCGGCTCACCTGCTTCTTACGTTGTTCTTTGGGGACTACATGACAGAGCCGTGCCCGTGGTTTTTCGCTCGCAACGTCGACAACGCCGGCACCGGATTTCTCCGCAAGAGAGCCCTTAACGCTCTCGCGGTAAAATTGTTTCCTAATAACGCGATATTACAAGAGTCACACGGAGAAAGTATGGCGTCGTCCTGCGCCTCTCATAATATTTGCTGTTCGGTCGACACCATTGAGAGGTCTCGCCCTGTCGGGGGTGTGAAACGAAAGGACTGAATATGCCGCGAGCGGGATTCGAACCAGCGGTGACGCGATCAGGTCACCTACGCTGGCCGCTGAAGTGATTTTATACAGATCCAGTTTTACAAGCGACGAGGTGTCGTGCAGGTTATATTACAGGACGCCGAAGGTTTTGTAAGCTGGTGACAGAATTCAGGAGCAGCACTAAACAGCCTTTAACAAACGCCTAACAGCTATGTTATTGGCGACGCGCAGACATAGTAACCGCACTACTTCAAGCGCTGCATTAATGTTAACACCGGAGCAAGAAATTTTCTCAGGAGCAATAAAAATGCCGTGCCCTGAACCCCCCGTTGAACCTCTGCGATTATTGTGATGAACGTTTAAGTCAATGCAGTGACGTAATTGTTTTCCCATGTGTCTGTTAGATTGAGAAGACTGTTGGCTGTGGATATATGAGATTAGATTCAAGTTCACACATCCAAAAAAAAAACTACGTATGTGAGTAAACATAGAAAAGAAAAGATCTTTTATTTATCTACTTGTGCCTCAAGGCCCCATGAGCACTGTATGAGGGGAGAATACCAGATAAAAGAAACGAACGAAAATTAAAATCTCAAACAAACGGTAATGAAGTCGCGGTAAGGGCGAAATACACGAAATGAGTACAAAGTTCGTCCAAGAGCGCAGTAAAATAAAAAAGTAACATTTGAGCCCAAAAGTTGAAAATAATAATAAAAGCCAACTAAAATCAACCACGCAGATGCCAGAAAGTGGTAATCAAGTACACCTGGAAAGGTAGTACAACAGGAAATATTTACAACAATACTAAAGAGATAAGTGCAGATAGAGGTTCTTTTTAAACTGTTCATGAGGAGAAAAAGATATGTTATAAGAACGATAATTATAAAGCCTAATTCTTGGAGGCAATGCATATTGACTCAATCTCTGAGTTTTCCGTATATGCTGTTGAAACTGTTATAATTATATAAGTGTCGTGAATAATGAGGAGGCGATTCCTGAGGCAACAACGAAGTGCGGGTGTAGACATATTTATAAAATAAACGCAGGAGTGAATTAGCGTTGTTTCCACAGTACGCGATGGCTTACTCTTTCTTTTTGTACGACGGGATTATGGCTATTCACTTTGCTGTAGAGAGTTACATGATTCATTGAAAGCATATCGTTTAGACCAGGTGAACAGAGCCTTGTAGCTTAGAGTGCATGCAACTAAGTCAGAAATGCGAAACTTAGAAGGTGCTCTCCTGCATTTTGAACTGATGAACAGAAATCATCACGTATTCTGAGTCAGCTCCTTTCAGCAATTGGATTTTCGACAGAAGGAAGCTTTTCATTTTCGAGTACGCTAATTTTGGAATTACAGATTCATTTCGAGAGGCTGTGTACAACCGGCGGCAAAATAAGTCGGGGCACGCGACAGGCGGCCGTAATCAGAAAATTGCATCGACACGCCATCTGACGACGCACTTCTGGCGTCGAGACATTGCAGTGCACATCCGCGTCCTTTCACGCTCTCAGCCCTACATTTTTTCGTGCTTGCATTTGAGTAGCTGCTTATCTGCAGCGTTTGGCGGTAGGGGTCACTTTCTTTATTCACTACGTCACGCTTGCGATTCGCTAAACCCTTGCCACATAAGCTCGCCGAAGTGCGAGCGTGAGGATTCCAAAAGTGACCCGTACAGCTAAACACTTTCTATAAATAGCTACTCAAATGTAACGAGAAAAAAGATACTGTGAGACAGGAGACAGAGCGCAGGATGGAGCGAGCTTTAATGGCACCCGCAAGTATGGCGACCAACCCTTCGAAGAAGAAGATGATCGATGATGATGGATATGTACAGATGAAGACGAAGGTCGCATGTTGTGCTTTGAGCGATGATGATGAATATGTACAGATGAAGACGAAGGTCGCATGTTGTGCTTGCAATACTTGTGCGAGCATGAAAGCTCGCGCATGCGCACTGCGATGTCTCTACCCCAGAAGTGCGATGTCAGGCGGCGCGGCGATGCAGTCTTATCTGATTTTGGTCTCATATCGCGTTCCCCGACTTATTTGGCCGTTGGCTCTACATACCCATCTAGCAAACATTTCCCTTATATACGCAACCTTAGTCATTGATGATAAAATTTAAGAGAGTTGAGCTCGGCCTTAAGGGTATAGCGCGATGGCGCTATTTGATATTCGCCGCTTCTTTTTTCTACTTAGTACGACTTTATGGTTACACACTCATTAGCATATATGGGTAGGCATATTAGACCGCGTGATAAACCACGAGACGCAAAAGATGCGCTTTTAACCAGGTGAAATGAGTGTGCCTCAATGTGCTAGTAGTAGCCTGTCTGGATCTCAACCGAAGCGTATGCGTTCGATTCCCAATAATTACCCCAATATTTTCAACATAATAAATTTATGTTACACCTTTACATGTCATAATGTCATGTCAGTCATACTATGATGTCATAATCTCAATTACAGGGCAGTTTTCGCCATTTTCATTCGACAGCTCAGCGTGTGACGTCACGACCTTCTCTAACAATCGGGATTTCATCAGTATGCTAACGCCAACGCCCACAGCCACGGCACGGCGGTTTCTACATATGTCCTGCACCACTGGAACCAGAATGACCGCTCATTTCAGTGTTGCTCGAACGTGAAGGAGTCGTAGTACAAATGTTCAATTAAAGTGGTGGCGTGCCGAGTGATCATTTTACTATACCTGTCCTGGTGTAAACTACGCGAGGGAAAAGCGAGATCTCCTGAAAGCACCACGCCATTAGTCGCTTGGTACAAATATTTACCTACCTGGTTCAGGACATGCATGGCAGATATACGGAACGTGGTGCAGAATTTTCCACCAGGAATAAGGCCCCACAGCGAAAGTACTGCCTCTAGTTCTTCTGTGCAAGTCGAATGCGGCGTGCGTCTCTTCCAGCGTTCTCTGGTAGCAGTGTATCATTGATAATACATATGGGCAGCTGGCTTCGAGACCTCCAAGTACGGCTCCAAAGAGTGATATGTGAAAGCGGTGGATTTCTTCCAGTCCTGCTTTTATAAGCACGTTTTGCCCGCCACTGTTCATGCAGGGACACAGGTCGACTCTTTGAACACGGCGTTCAAGCTCTGTAAAAGATTTTACCGAGCCTGTCACACTCATGACGCTGCGAATAGCCGTGATGCTTGACTGAATGTAAGTGCCTAGGGTCAGCGTGCACAGCGTCCAGAATGCAACAGAAAGATTACGGTAGGCCAGAGGACTGGTTTCTAGCCTAGAAGGACTCCTCCCCAAAAGAATTCCGAACATGAAGAAAAGAAGGCGGGACAGATGGAAAGGTTCTCGCCTGTAGGAGAGAAGATGGCGCTTCAAGAAAGAAAACATGGCCACCATCGTTGCTGTGGACGTCAGAGCCAATATTGACCACATCATTGAATCCCAAGTGTCAATGAAGGTAATGCGAATCTTGTGTTTTCGAGGAACAAGGAAACACAACGATCCCGGGGAATACTGGGTGTAAAGAAAGATGAGCTCATCCCAAACGATCGAGCATCCCACTGGGTCAAGGACCATATCAACACTTTTGTGAGTAAGGGCTGCGACGCCGTCGAATTTTACAACGAAGATAGTGCTGTTCAGGGTTGTGCATGCGTGTACCAGAGCAGAAACCTCTGGGTTGTACATTACAAATTTCAGAAAGCGTCGCTCAAGTGACGGTGCGGCCAGATAATGCTCATTCGTGGGGAACCTCGTAGTAGTTCCTTCATGGGCAAACAAATCTGATGGCAGAGCTGTTCGCCTGGTGGTGCATATGCGAAAGTGGTCCAAAAAGGCACTAATGTCCACTTGTGGCACGCTAACCACCAGGCAATACTCGGTTACAAACATTCGCATTGCTTTTTCGTGTGAAGCGGCGACGATGATCCAGCGCACTCTTTGTGAACGCGCTAATAGAGCTGTCAGGGAAGCTGTTTTCCCCTTTGGCCAAGCCCAGAAATAGGGTACAAACGCGACCATCGGCCGGCGATAAAATTAGAGAACATCGCTTAATGATACTCCGCAGTATTCGAGCATTACAGTTGGAAAAGTAATGCCTAGGAATTCGCAGAGTAAGGAGTGGTCTGAAGAGCTAACGAATTTCAGTGGAATGGGCAACTTTTGAGCGATGGCGCCGAGGGCATCTGTGTGCGTTGTGGGATATACCAGCACGATTCTCGCGGGTGATGCTTTCGAGGCTGCTATGACATCGAGCATAAGAGGATAGAGCTGAGGCGACGAAGAAGGCAACAGAAAGAATAGAAACACCACGGAATATGTCATAGAAGAGTGTCTGGACGCGTCGACACACGTTATTGTCTTGATTCTGCGCATGGTGGTTATGTTGGATGCTTCGAGTGGCGCAAAAAGTAGCGGAGTGTGAGCGTTTCTCAGTTGCAAAGGGTGCGCGGTGGAATACCGTAGTAGCTACGCTAAAATTCACAGTCACACCGCATCCCGCTATGTCTTACACTAATAGCTGTCCTGGTTCGCTCATGATGTACAGCATGGTCCACTGTTAAAGGGAACCTCGCGCAGCGTGGCCGCCGCGCTCCGCGAAGCGCCCCTTTCGATAAGCGGCGAGAATCGGCGACACCAGGCGCATGCGCAGTAACCGCGGAAGGTGGATCCAGCCCCGTGTCGTCTGCTACGGCGCTCTTTTGGCGCTTGGCTTGCTGAGGTGGAAACTCTGGATCGCGACGAGTTAACTAAATATAAAAACGAAGTTTTCTTCGCAGCTACGTAGTGAACGTGCGTTTAAGCAATATATATTTTTTTTTCATTTCCGATTCTTAGGCAATTTTTCCGGTATGCAGTAGTGGTGCAGGACAGACGTCTATAGTTCTCGTCCAGTTTCTGTTCTGAACCCACGAAAGCAAGTAGCTGCGGCGGTGCTATTAGTGCATTTGGTCCGTCGCCCAACATCAATTGCCGACATGGTTGCGGTATTGGTGCTCCAAAACGACAAACGGAGCCCCGCCGCCACACGCCAAGAGTGTCGTTCTTCGAACTTCTTTCGCATGAAAGACTAAAATAAAGGCAGAAAGCAAACTGAGCTGGATATAACCAGAATGCCGTTGATTTCTGAAGCAGCCCGGTCGCAAAAGAGAAGATGCGGCATTTCGTATTTCCCGAGGAGCAGACGGCGGTGATAAGACGCTGTTCGGTTCCCAATGGTTTCACTTGTCTGGCAGCAGTCAGGTCGAGATGGCGGTGGACCAAATGCACTAATAGCCCCGCCGCAGCTTCTTACTTTCGTGGGTTCAGAACAGAAAGTGGACGAGAACTATAGACGTCTGTCCTGCACCACTATTGCATAGCGGAAAAATTGCCTAAGAAGAATTCGGCAATGAAAAAGATATATATTGCTGAAACGCACGTTCACTACGCAGCTGCGAGGAAAACCCGGTTTTTATGTTTACTTCACCCGTCGCGCTCCAGAGCTTCCACCTCAGCAAGCCAAGGGCCGAAAGAACGCCGTAGCAGACGACGCGGGGCTGGCTGCACCTTCCGCGGTTACTGCGCCTGCGCCTGGTGTCGCCGATTCTCGCCGCTTCTCAAAGGGGGCCCTTCGCGGAGCGCGGCGGCCACGCTGCGCGAGGTTCCCTTTAACAGTGGACCATACTGTACTCGCGCACATCACCTTCTAGCAAAGCGTCAGAGCTGTACAAAGATTGCGTGTCGGCCCTCTGCCCTGCAGTCGTTTATTGTGTTGACGTTTTGCCGGAAACAATCAAACCCTCCTCTGTGAAACTGAAATTTTTTCGCTTTTTTAAGGAAACGCAAGCTATGAAAAGAGAAAGGCTTGAGAGAAAACCTTGAAACGATCTCTGTGCCTGTCACCATAAAGCCCCGTCTCTATCCGTAAGGTAAAATTAGCATGTGTGTCATGAAAAAACAAACAAAGGCAATGAAGAAAAACTGGAATCTGCAACGCAAAAATGTTTCGTTTTAATAAGAATTAGCTGAAACAATAATTATGACCCCAGGCTTATCGCGGCGACGTTTTGGAATCACTTAAAGATAAGCAGCATAAAGCACCTCTGGGAAAAAAGAAGCGAATATTAAGACGAGAGAGACACGAAAAATATCACGCAAATTTGTTCGCGGAAAACTTAAATCGGATTGCTCTGCGGGCACCCTGCGTACCAAGAGGTGCCGCTTCCAACTTAATATTCCTGCTTCCCAAAGTTAAATGACTATATTGCATCAACTCTCAGGAAACGTTCTGTTTAGATATCGCTCAAAACTTCTCGAATAAAACATAAAATCTGTAATTTGAAAGACTTCTTTCAGAAAGCACCGGAACAGCAAGGCAAAAAAATTTACTTCAGAAAAGGCGATTGTTGGGCCAGTTGGGGAGTAATTCTTGGGTCAAACACAGCAGCCTGTTTCGTCCTTTTTGATTTCACTCCTGCTTTTCTTCTTTGTCCGTGCCAAATAGCGCTTTTACACTAAAAATAAAATTTTCATTGCCTTAGAGACAAGAAAGCAGAGAACTGCGGAAAAATTATTTCTACTGAAATATACTGAACGGGGTCACCAGAAAAGAAAGGCCAATCCCCGCAGCTTTAGCACGAGTGTTGCACTTGGGGACCAAAATACCTTCTTTGCAGGTCTAAGAAGGAATATGCATCAAATACTTGTACACACCTTGTCCCTTGCCCGATAAATAGGTAAAACAGAGTCCGATGTCAACTCCGCGCATTTATTGTTTTATGTGAAAATTCACTGCCTACCTATTTATGTTTATACTGACGTTTGCAATGCAGCGAAAACAGTAACTATCGCCAAGAAAAATAACTTAGAATTCTTCTCGACAGCTGATCCAAACTTGCGCCGTCCTTACCCAAAGCAATGCGTTGCCTCCGTTTTGAAGTGAATGGCTGTGTAGCACAGCCTCCGAGATCACCCCAACAAAAATCGGCGTCGAGGCCTGCATTTTACTTACGAAATCGGCTGGTAGTGGCGCTGCCTGTATTTCTGCTTGTGGTCTTGCTTTGCTTCTAAAAGCTGCGTTTTCGGCCAGGGTGGCGTATTTGTGATAAGAGTGAACGCAGTTGACTATAGCTGCAGAACACCTTCCAAGTTTGTCTTCAGCGTCCGTTTCTGCTTAGAAAAAGTGTTACTTTTAAAAGCGGGAAACTTTTTTGAGATTTTCGCTACGCACTGGAGCTTGGAGTGCACGGCGCAAGCACATATTGCGCTGGAAATCGCAGACAAAAGACGGTGTGGTAGTTTTTTTTTTGTGACTAACATGCACCCTTACACCCACACTCTTCCTTTCCCTGTGGGGATGCCCTGACCCACCGGGGCACCATGCAAACACACTTCACCCCACTTTCTTACACTACGCTTGATACAAACTGATAAAAAGGTCCATACACAGTCTGTTGAGCTCTTATAAACTCTATTGCGCTCTTAGATATTGATAAAAGGTGTACTAAAAGTATATGGACATAAATATACGGAATATCTATAGACTGCCTGGTTTGTATTGCTATAGTCTTTTATCTAGGATATCTCTATAGACAGTCCATAAACTTTATAGACAAAAGTCTATGAGCAGTCGACAGACTCTCTATAGGATTATTTCTAAGGGCATGCCAACTAGCTTGCATGGTTATCTAGTTAAGGTCATCTCCCCCTTGAGAATTTTATTTTGATCAGAATGTTATTCACGCTGGGACGTTGTGTATTCCACACAGTGCACCTAGCAAAAACTAACGATGGATTAGAATTACAGGCAAGCGGCTACAAAAGCCGGCGAGCATTTTGTCGGAGTACTCTGAAAGCCGGCTCTGCAGGAGCACGTCGAACGTTTCTGAGCGTTCGAGGCAAGATATTGGCACTAGAAGAAAGATTGCAGAAATCCGAAGTGTTAAGCGCATATATCAGAGCTTCTAAAATTTGACTGTATCACGTCTAAGGCATTAGAAATATATGCGGAGATTTATGCACCTTCGCGTCCTCTGCAGCAAGCCGCATTCACAGTTGAGTATCAGGCGGTTCTCACTATCCTCCAGTGTTTACAGAAGGAAAACTAACACCCCAATGAATACACAAGTACTGTTTCGTTGGTTTGGTTTATGGGGTCTAACGTCCCAAAGCGACTAAGGCTATGAGAGGCGCCGTATTGGAGGGCTCCGGAAATTTCGACCACCTGGGGTTGTTGAACGTGCACTGACATCGCACAGTACATGGGCCTCTACAATTTCTCCTCCAAAAAATTTCAACCGCCATGGCCGGGATCGAACCCGCGACTTTCGGGTCAGCAGCCGAGCACCTTAACCACTGAGCCACCTCGGGGGGGAACACTAAAAGTATGAACCGTGGTGTGGCCTACTTATGGAAAATGTTGCGCACACACAAGACAGAGCATTAAAAGGGACATGCATGGCGCAAACTCCAATTGGATTTTACTCTGATCGCCAGAAATATGCTGCACTTCTGCTTTACTTGTTTTCAGTGATTGCTGAAATCCTTCAGGTTTTAATCCCATTAACGGCCAGCGCAGGTCTGGTTTCGGGATGTTTCCCCCAACAATTTACAATTACAAATGCGCTAGACCAGTTTTTTTTTTGGAACCACTGTACAAAGAAACATGAGGCTTTTCACAGAGCTTTATACTGAATTTAATTCCAGCCATATGTTAGAGCCGCCTTTACCGCAAATGCAAGGCCGTCATCTGCGACTTGGAAAGGAACTCCTGAAGAGAAGACATTGCCTCGAACGCACACCTGAAACAAGGTTAGAACATTTAATCATTTCTCCGTTTGCAATACAGATAACGTCTACATCAAATCTGTGCGAGGCTATTTCTACAGAAGCAACAGGTTCCATTCGATATCTAGGCAAGCTTTCTAGCTTTTTACAAGTGAGAAAAATCCGCGACCTTCAGCAAGCGTGAATAGCAGGTGTTTTGGGAAGACTCTCAAAAAATCTCGGAAAAAAGATTTCTGGGTAAAAATATGGCTTTTTAGGTATAGTATTGCTAGCTTTCGCGGACACCACAAAACCGGTGAATCTTCTTAAATAGCAAGCTGGTTAACTAATCTTTAATAATTCAGTTTTTAACTAAAACAGTTAGGCGCCTAGTTGCAAATAGATATTTATAGCCGGCCGTTAGTAATGCCTTATCAGTTTTCAGAATTTCAAAATTGCGATTATCCTTGGCTCTAAAAAACAAAATTTGGCATTGCTAACTAGTGACATGCACTGGAAAGGTTACTTTGCCTGCATTCGTTTCGAAAGTTCATGTATTTTGCATGATGTACCCAAGTACCCAAATGTTCTTGAGCCCCAGCGCCAACGATAATCACGCGGTTTCGGAATTGTAAAAACTAATATTGCCATTACTAACGACCGGATACAAACTTCTCATTGCAATTAGATGCCTGACTCCAGTGGTTAAAACGTTAATTCTTAAACATAAAGTGACCAGATTTCTGGTGAACTCACCAGTGTTCTGGTGTCTGCCAACAACGGTAGTACTATACCGGAAAAACCATATTTTTACCCCGAAAAACTAGTTTTGAAAAGTTTTGCAAGTGTTCCCTGAATTGCTGGTATATTGCCACAATGGTTAGTTATGATTGATTTTTTTTCTCTTTTTTTTCGCCTTGACTGTGCGGAATAATCGCTTGTTTTTTCTTGGCGAGAGACGACCACTGCGCTCGGGACAGATAATGACCTCTCGTGACAGCTCCTGCCATGTTCGGTATTTAGTTCGGTGCTCTAGACTCCTTAGCTCGAAAGTTCGCATTTAAACTGCGGACTCCGGAAAGCGAAGGTCGGACACACTCGCTTTTATTGCAGCCGTCTAGTTGGTTCTGCTTGCGGCCACAGGCAGGCCCAATAATCCGTTTGAGTTCGACACCAGCTTGCTTAGTTCTCCGACTGTGTCCAGGCGTGTTGTTCCAGTCAGGTGACAATCACGTTGTTCAGATACTAAGTGCGCCGATACCTCTGCTGAGCACATGGTGCGGAGTTTTAAATGTCTTGATTGTGTTGTTTACCTCTCACTTATCTTACATGCAGAGACACTGAGGTCTGTTTCTTTAAAAATGCACAGGGTTCGGCCTCAGCGATAGTTATCTGGCCTGCTATTCTGCATTAGTGAAATTGAAGAGAAGAAAAGTTATGACACAGGAGTCACCTTCAGTCTAGGGGTTATCCAAAGAAAGCCACTACATGCTTCCAAACTGCATATCCATTCTACACTCACTGGTGACTTCCCTCTACCAAATCCACATTTATTTACTTCATACAGTGTCTGTGTCACTTCCTCTGTTATGTCAGCTTGCACTCCGGACCAATTGCGCTCTTTATACTTATCAATTGGCTAAGTATTTAAGCCTAAGCTCCTTATCTCCCAGGCAAGAGACCTCACCTAGCCCAGACCCGCCGCGGTGGCTGAGTGGTTACGGCGCTCGGCTGCTGGCCCGAAAGACGCCGGTTCGATCCTGGCCGCGGCAGCCGAATTTCGAAGCAGGTGAAATTCTAGAAGCCCGTGTGCTGTGCGATGTCAGTGCACGTTAAAGAACCCCAGGAGGTCGAATTTTCCGGAGACCTTCACTACGGCGTCCCTCATAGCCTTAGTCGCTTTGGGACGTTAAACCCCATTAAACGAAAGCCGAACCAAACTTCACATAGCCCAACGTGACAGCTTCAAAGCCAGTTTCGATTTCAGTGCGCGGAACGCTTTTGCATTGAAGAATATTGAGAGGAGTGGTAGTATGCAAAGAGACCCTACATTTGAACTGTCTGATGTATACCTGCTCTTAAAAACTGCATGCAGCAGTGTTGTTAGGGCAAGTGAGAACGTAAGGAAATACATGTGAAAAGAACGCACTAATGAGAACATATAAGAGCACAGCAGCACAGAGCTTCAGTATAACTTTATTCACATTAGCAAATTTTCAAGAACAGCAATGCAAGTTTTATATATTTGGTTTTGGGGTTGCAAACATATTCCGAGTAGGTGCATTTTCAGAGCTGTTTCAACAGATGTGCTAATATTGTGCCGAATATTGACAAGATAATTATAAATGATGCAGCTGTAAAAAACTGCAGTGCATTTCCTGTAATCGGTGTTTGCATCCGGACAGAGTAAATACCGCTTTGAGGTTGGGACTGCAAGGGACTGCGATACATGTGATTGTACTCGAGCAATACACAAGCGTCCCTAGTTTTGATTTCACTCGTAATGTCAAGATACCCTTCAGAAATGGGAAGATTAGTTTCTAGGTTCGGAGTGAGCGTAATGGTCCTAGCTTGGTGGTTTTGGAGGTGTATTGAAATTGTAGGTTTTCTACTGATGGGGTGCCCAACGATGATACTGATTAATCATGTGACTGAATGAGAGCATAATAATATGGTGCGAGTACATGTTGTGGAAAGTAGTGCATTTTTCAGTGCACAGCAGCATTTGAAGATCAAAAATTTTTCATTGATTCATCAACATATTTATTCGTTTTAAATTCGCGTCTAATTCAGTGCCAGCGCATGCAGCAGTGGGAGATGAATATATTACATGCTTGTCAACAAGTTATTTCGTATAGTGGTGGCCAGCCCGTGACAGTAGGGAAATATTACTAGCTCAGTGGCAGTTGGATTTATTTGATTGGAATGATTAGTTACATCTCAAGGAAAGAGTCTGAAGACGACCATTTGTATGCGGAGTTCGTTGTCAAGTAATTTAGATAAAGGAACGTGCCGTTCTTTCATCCACGCTTAAGTTGCATGTAGTGTAGAGTAAAAGAAGTCACGTCGTCTTACCGTTAGGCCCTCAAAGGCGTGCCCGAAGGAAGATGGAACAAGTCGTGCCGTGTAAAGAAGCCCACTCTACAGCATACAGAAATGTGAAAATACATCAGCAATGGCTTATGTTCCGTTACACACTCTCGTGTACATTACAGCGATTGTTAAGGCGAAAGCCTTTAATGCCTCATCGTTGTCGACAGAAGGTTGTCAGCAGAGGTGTCACGCTTTTTCTAGTCAGACCAGAAATAAAATCTTTGTGCACGATGGGATATGAACCACCTTACTTCCGTGCCGCAGCCGAGCGTGCTAATGGCTACGCTACTTCCTGCCTACGCATATGCAGTTCTCCTAGTCTAGGGCGCTGGAGAGTGTTTGCAGAAAAGCTTCGAATCAGACGGATGCCTCCCAAACGCCCTCCAGTGTCTGCAGCATTTAAGATTCACAAGGAATTGTGTATTTAATTAGCATCTCAACCACACATCAGTGACACAAAGAGCAACACCACACTTAAGGCTTTCGCCTCACCGCACTTTAGGTCAACAAAGTGTCCCCCTGAATTTTTTACGCCTGCCAGAGTTTTTTTATCACACAAATAACTAAACTCTTGTTTGAAACCCGTCTGTTCACCCTGGACGAAGGATAGATAGCTAGGTAAGTTGGTTATATTTGTTCACTCTGGCTGGTACAGCTCGAAATGTACGAATTACAAAGTAGAAGACCACACAGACGAGCGCTAGCCCCAGCCCCTAATATACGGCGGCGCCCCCTATGAGCTTGGCTGGCAGGCATTAATAGCGCCCTGCACTTTTTCCTTGTTCATTATAATTCAGTTTCGGCAAAACCACACATGCTACAGTTTTCTGGCTACTTCATTTTAAGAAACCTGCATTCAGGTCGCTAAGCAGGATCACTAGCATGTTTGTTGATGTGCTGCTTGTTCAAGCTCAAACAGATAAGGTGTCGATGAAGGCCTCTTATATGGCTGGCTGTGGTAGACTGCTTTGTGCAAAGGCACACCAGAGTAGCTCAGTCGACTGGCAGCTGGGCTATTGTACCCAAAGACGTGGGTACATGCCAGGCGTTTCGAGGGAACCGAAATGCATGACGCGCCCGTGTACTGTGCTATTTCGGTTCCCGTTAAAGATCTTCATAAGGTCTAAACTACTCTGCACTATGGGTCCTCTTTCTTTCTCTTTCATTACCTCCTTCATTCCTTCCCTACTTGCGCAGTTCGGGTGTTCATCGAGACGTTAGGCTCTTACTGCGCTGTTCTTATCATCAAAATCAATTTTAATTTTTTTTATTTGTGGATAAACACCGAGAATACTGTTCATTGTGCAAAGAACATAATTTTGATCAGTTATTTTTGTAAATCTCAATGCTTGCTAAAAAAGGAGCTTCGGTCTTTGAAGTCTGATTTATTTCTTTCGCCACAGCGACGCTGCGAAGTTTAAGCTCTTTCCAGCGCAGCAAGCAAATAAATGCTTTGCTGAAAAACACTGTCTGAAGTTCTGAGCTATATCAAGGCATTAACGCTTTCAACCACTGCCTGTAGAAATGAATGTCAAAGTAGTTAATGGTCCGATGAGATTTACGCAACATTCTCTCCCTTACAGTGTTCTGCATGTGTCCTGAAACGCAGTCCATCACCTGGAATATGAAGGAAGACATATATAATCCGCATGGATCCTAACTCGATGAACACTCAAAGCATGTTGGCATGATCAGAATTGCGGTTAGAGTGAATGCGGCAGTGCAGACCCGAGTAGAGCAGTTTCACGACCTTTCTGGCACTACCACTTTTACGGTGTTGAGCATCACATTAGCATTAACTACTGTGTACAAAGTACAGTAGAAAAAAAGCGTTCAGACATGTGCTTTGCGGCGCAGGTGGGACATATGACGGCTTCCCCTTGACTGTTCACTTTAGCGCACAAACCTGAAAGTTTTTTAGGTGCTGTGAAGATGACTGGTACATCGTGTCTACCGGCGTTGTATGATGTACCACCAACTAGGCCTAGTTTTCGCAGTTTAAAAAAAAATATTTCTGTGAAAAGCTTATTTCGACTATTCGACTTCCCGTGTTCGGTATCCAATGCCAAGTGTGTGGAGAGCTTTGTCATTTACGCTGGTTTATGCGCAAACAGCTTACGTCATCAATTCTTACACACCAAGCTCTAGCCCTCAGTATTTTGCTGTAGAGCACTATGTCCAGAATATGCTGCTTACCGACTGACCGTCTTTTCCTTGATCGGATTCTTTGCAGGCGTTCACCATTTGGCAAAGAATAATAAGTGTCTGCGGATAAATGCACAGATACAATGTTTTCCATGTTCATGAAAATGAGAACACATAATTTCTGCCATTACGAGGAATGATTCACGATACAATCATTCGCTCTTTCTGGCTTCCACAAAAGCAATTGGGGCTGTTCTGGAAGATTCCTCGCCAGTTGACATAGTGGTCTTTAGGAAAGGATTTAAGCCCCTATACTCAACCCGCGGGTTCGATCCCGGCCGCGGCAATAGAATTTCGATGGAGACGAAATTCTAGAGGCCCTTGTACTATGCGATGTCGGCGCACGTTAATGAACCCCAGGTGGTCGAAATTTAAGGAGTCGTTCACTACGGCATCTCTCATAGCCTGAGTTGCAGTCGGACGTTAAACCCCCTAAATCAAACCAAACCAAACCAATACTCATCATCATTGTCATCAGTCTGACGACCCCCTCTGCAGGGAAAAGGAATCTCCCATGTCTCTCCAATTAACCCTGTCCTTTGCAATCTACGGAAACCGTATCCACGCAGACTTCTTAATCCCGTCTGCCTACCTCGCTTTCTCCCGCCGCCTGCTGCGTACTGATCCAAACTAAGAATTACCTTTAGGCTGGAAGCTTAAGCGCTGACAATTTTGAGTAATTTATACCAATCAATTTGGGCTGCGTCTTCATAGTTATAGCGTCAACGTTATTCGCGAGAGAGAGAGAGAAAAAAAACTTTACTGTAGGAGGAATTTGGGGCATGCCCCAGGGTCCCCGCACGACCCCACTGCACTCAAGTGTTTATGTTCTTAAGGACCATAACACTGGCAGCCCGGCCGGTGGCGATGGTCTGCACGGTCGGGTCCGCCGAGCGTAGCCGGGTCTCCCAGTCCTCCCAGGTCTTGAGGCTCTCTAGGTCCCGCGGGGGAGGGTCTGCCGTGCAGGGGGAAAGGGTGTGGAGGGAAGAGGCGGAGGGTTCTAGGCATAGAGCGCAAGAAGGAGTGGGGAAGGAGGGAGAGGAGGGGGGAGAGTGTGTGCATGTAGTCTCCGCCAGAGTGTTGCGTGCTTGTTATCTAGGGAGGGTGGGGCGGGAGGTAGAACTGGCATGAGGCTCTGTATGCCTGCGTCAGCTCACTGAATGAGTGCATGCGCCCCTTCGTGAATCCCCGATCCGACGCCGCCTGAGTCCGGTTTAAAGAACCTCGGGCTAAAAGGTTGGCGGTTTCGTTTCCGGGATTCCTGGAGTGCGCAGGCACCCATATCGGCTCCACTTGGCGGGGTGGGGGTGCATCAGGCGAGTCCAGTATGTCCAAAGCAGGGACATGGACTCGGCCTCGAGCAAAATTTAGAATTACAGTTTTAGAGTAACTTAAAATATTCCGCGCTTCGATGCGCCTGATAGCAAGTGAAATGGCGGCTTCCTCTGCATTCTCTGGGGTGGTGTCTGGAAGGAGAGGTACTGTGAGGAGGGTGGGTGAAGAGGAGTCCACCACAGCTGCTGTCGCTTCATAACCCGTGCGCGCAGCATCCACTCATACGGCGTCCGGCTCGGAGCCGTACGCTCGATTGGGTGCCCTCGCACGGGCTCTCCGGCGCTGCTAATGGTGGGACGGGTGTATATTCCTCGGCAGCGGCTTGATGAGAAGCTCCCAGTGGAGGGGTCGTGGGATGGTGAGGAGGGTTGGGTTGTTGGCCGGTATTCTCATTCCGAGGGAGTCCAGGATATACTGGCCAGTGGAGGTTTGTGTGAGCCTGATGTATTGGGCCTGTCGGTGGGCCTCCACCAGTTCCCCGATCGTATTGTGGAGGCCCAGGCCTAGTAATCCATCTGTGGGTGGGTTGAGGGGAAGATGAAGTGGTACCTTGAATGCCTTGCGAATCAAGGCATCCAAAGAGTTCACGTCGTGTTTGGATAGTTGTTGATATGGGGTAGTGTACAGCACACGGCTGAGGCCAAAGGCATGAATGAGGCGACATAGATCACGCTCCTTCATGCATCTATGATGTCCCGAAATCCTGCGGATGAGGTGCGATATCGCGCCTACAACCTGCTTGAGTTTCTCGAGGGTGGTGGGGTTTCACGAGCGTCCGCCTCTCACTTGGCGTTGGTTTCAGGGTCTGTCTGGTTTCCTCGCCCTTTCTGCCCCATGAAACTCCAAGTCCCTGCAGGCTCCGCGTTTCCTCTCTCCATGCCAACGTTGAGCGGCGACGCTGTGTGGTTCGGCTCCTTCCACGTAGCCCTGCTACGCAAGCGTTCCCGCCAACCGCGTTAAAATGGGTGTCCTATCTAAGACTTTACACAATTCTTAAAAATAGCCTTTTGGGTAAGAAGAGCGCTTGTTTGTCCATTACGTTGTCAGTGGCTTAATACATGAGACTAGAGCTGAGAAGTGCTAGCTTGAGGGATGTTCAACGAATATTGAGTAGTTAACTTTCAACTACAACTGCTAGGCATGTTAATTATTGAGAGGCGTGTAATCCACTGTAAGTAATATTAACAACAGTTTTTAGGATTTTGAAAAATCGGTTACCCTCGGCGCTGTGGCTCCTCAAATCATGGCTACATCGCATCAAAATACATGCACTTTCGAGAAGCTTGCAGGCAAAGCAACCTCCCCAGTGCACGCAGGCCGTCGAAATAGCCAAAATTTTTTCGGCCACAGTACCCTGGGTAATCGCGTTTTCGAAATTGTAAGAACTGCTATGGATATTATACGCTTCTCAATAAATAAGGTGGCCTAACGGTAATAGGTAAATAGGTCACCATTTAATATAGGTTAACTAGCCTGCTAGTTAGCACGTCTTAGCTGAATTCTGATGTACTACTCTGTACAATGCTATGCCAAAATAAGCGCTGTTCTAACTCAGAAAGCCTATTTTTAAAACTTTTGTAAAGTCTTAGGCTTAACACTGTATGTCCGTGTGCTACGTCACTGCCAACCCAAACTGCCATTGACCGCGCACGCAACGACACCAGCACAGCCGTGGCGGCCGCCGCGCTACTTCTCTGCTCCTCGCAATGCAGAGACCGGCTAAGCGGTCCTGAGCAACGTCGTAACAACTCCTATTACTATAATAATTGCCGGGTGTTTAACCGAATCAAATGGATGAATGAATGAAAGTTAGGAGTGTCCTCTAGGAAGGGGGGTGTTGGCTGTTGCCACCATGCTCGGCTTTGTCGTATTTCTTTAGGCAATATGTCAAAACTAATTATGCTATCTTAAAGTTCGGTATTTTTCTTTAAATGTAGTTTCCAATCATGAACTTATAATCGTACGTTACAGCCCTGCTTTTGAGTCACCAATCTTTGTCACTTCTTCCTAACTTTTATCGGAGACTCGTTTACGTAACCTGTGTTATCTCTAAACCCTTCGGCCTCAGGCAGAGTGACTGGGCCCGCATGGACATCCGGACGGATATCTTCACATGCTAGTATAAGATGTTCTATTGTTTCCACAGATTTACCACATTCTGTGCGTCTGTCATCTTCGTGGTTAAAGTTGCTTTTGCAGCTTTGCCTTATAAGGCGCACTGATCTGGCTTCAGAGATCAGAGCGCTGCTTCTTGAGAAATCATGGGACGATTCCTTCCTGATTTCCTTTTGCCATTTCTATATAGTTCTACAGTCTGCTTCTTTTCCATTTAATTGGCCAAGTTCTTATCTTCTGTGTTTTTACCTGTCGTTTGCAGCTGCTTATTTCTTTTCCTTTCTTTCCAGCACACTCACTGACTACTTCCTAAGTACTTCTGCGCTACTGTGAGTCAACGCTCTTTCTCTTTCTTTATAGCTTATTTAAATACCATAGCTGCCCGCCTCAATCGTCGAATTTCCTCACGCGCTATTGATATAATAATTTTACTCGCACATTCCCGTGCCTTGAACGCTCTAGAAACACAGAGGACACATCCCCTGACGACGCGTGATGAGCGCCACCTGTCCGCGAAATAATTAACACAAGCGATGATCCATAACTACAGCGCAAACGACAGGACAGAGATGAAGAAGGGACATCACACAGCGCTGACTCACAACTAAAGTTTTATTGCATGCCAGCAGGTGTAAATACCTCCCTGGCGGCCAGAAAAGAATGCAGTTCACACTTACTTGCGTGACTGACATACTAGTATACCAGTGACGTGCCACCAAGCAAATCACATGCGCGAGAATACAATATAATCAGTGAGCATGCACTTGTCAATATTCGCAATCAAGGTATCGTCTTTCTTTTTCTGACAACGCGACAGATGAAGCACTGATGCATTCTTCCGAGAATTCATCTTCCGAGAGCTAAATCGGCCAAACCGGCCGATGTTTAAACGAGACTCAAAGAGCATGAGTATAATGTCTCCCGTGTCGCTATCTCTGGCCACGTGGCGAAACATTGCAGGCACTGCAAAGGCAATGAAGATGACGATGATACCTACGTCTGTGCGCCAAACTATCAGGAAAGTGCAGTGTTAGGAAAGAACCGTGACTCGTTAGCAAGGGAGATCATAGAAGCTCACTTAATAGGTAGGCTCTCGGAAGAATGCATCAGTGCTTCATCTGTCGCGTTGTCAGAAAAAGAAAGACGATACCTTGATTGCGAATATTGACAAGTGCATGCTCACTGATTATATTGTATTCTCGCGCATGTGATTTGCTGGGTGGCACGTGACTGGTATACTAGTTTGTTAGTCACGCATGTAAGTGTGGACTGCATTCTTTTCTGGCCGCCAGGGAGGTATTTATACCTGCTGGCATCCAATAAAACTTTAGTTGTGAGTCAGCGCTGTGTGGTGTCCCTTCTTCATCTCTGTCCTGTCGTTTGTGCCGTAGTTATGGATTATCGAAAACACCAACTCGCCGAACAAATGCTTTTGCGTAACACAAGCGAAAACCCCACCCATACCGTTGAAATAATTTCTTCAATTTATGGAAGCATTTCAGTAAGGGTTGTATGATCTAAGACTCGTGTCGGCACAGACTGGAGGAGTTTGGCTTACTGCGGTCTTACGGGCAGCGACTCGAGCGCATTCTGGCAGAATCTGACCCCTCGCCCAACAAATGCTTTTGTGTAACACAAGCGAAAACCCCACCCATACCGTTGAAATAATTTCTTCAATTTATGGAAGCATTTCAGTAAGGGTTGTATGATCTAAGACTCGTGTCGGCACAGACTGGAGGAGTTTGGCTTACTGCGGTCTTACGGGCAGCGACTCGAGCGCATTCTGGCAGAATCTGACCCGCCGGACGATAACCTACTGTTGTCTCCTGTATGCGTTCAGTGTTCTTAGCACGCCTGGCTGCGCACCTGATGTGCCTCTTCGTCACTTTCGGTTTATTATCATAGCGGCGGCCTTTACTGCGCATGCGCTGACTGATAGTGCTCGTCACGCGTGTCGTCTGCCGGATGACGTCAGCAAAGTGAGCGACCGTTGCCTGTCCTGCTGTCTCCTCTTTTCTTGTTTTGTCAACGGCTTGTAGCACATAACGTTCTTGAGGTCAGCCGTCACCAAGCAGATCAACTTCGTGCTTTACCAATGGCTCTCGGGGCGTTTTGGGCGCACGCAACCTCTCTGCACGCGCGCTGCCATGTGCCCTCTGCTCTGTACGCCTTCTCTTCCTGCTCCTCATGTTTTCGTTCTCCCTCACCACCCGTTGCAAACGGGACAAAAACTACATGAACCCGGAGAAATAGACCAATACACCTGCCGCCTCTGCGTACCGTTGCCACAACATGTGTTCTGCTACGCGCCTTTGAAGAGCAGCACCTTAGTCCGGCCGTCGTCAGACTGCATCTTCCTCAACACAACCCTGGTTACGCCATGACTGTTTTAGTTCCGATACTTTTTTTCCACACACTAGTACCCTTTATATACGTTTCTTCGTCGGCGGAGCTGCAAGAGTCGGTGCAAAATCGAGGCATTCAGCATTTCTTTAGGAGATGCGAAGACACGGCCAGATTTTCAGGAATGCTTATCTTACCTTGCGCAGACTTGCGGAAGGTATCGACTTCATCAACGCCAGCATTTCCTTCTGGCAATGTTTCATCACGTTTCCGTAGAACGTTTTTGCCTTGAGGAGTCTCGGTCCCATAGCTGCACAAAAGAGCTCCTAAGCATGAAATCATTTCGAAAAACCTCTCACCTTTTCAACCATTAGTAAAAATTTATCATTTTCTCCGAGTATAAAGGAAATCTGTTCACAGTGTACTTTACGCGAGTGCCATTAAATTTGAAAATATTCGTCCTTCGCGAAGAGAATACTGTCAATTGCTACAAGTGAGCCACACGCACCGCGTGATATTTGCATTATCTGCGGAGCTCCCAAAATTTTTTCATTGTGCATTCGATGTGTCAGGGCCAAAGGAAAACTTAATAATGGAACTTCCATCTCTTATTACAATCTCATCCTTCATTTGCCACATCCTTCCAAGATCTTTGAAACGTACGCATACTGATATATCAAATTTTACCAGAGAAATACTCCGGCTAAATGTAGAAGTTTAGGCGATTTGCTCGTAAGCACTTATGTTGACTATGGCCCCTTAACGCATTCCACACGAATGTGCCCGGGGAGCTAAGGCGGCCGAATGCCTAGCTATGATCAGAGGAAAGCAGGCGACGGGTAGGCGCATGATGCTTCGAGAAGCAGTCGACGTTGGATCGCGTTTCGGGGGCCGAAAACGAAAAGCGACTTAAAGCTACAGCAAATAAACCACCAAAAGCAACGGAGGACGCCGATCCCACTCGTTCCTGTTGGAAGAAAAGCGGCTGGTTGTGTTTAGGCTCCTCAACCTCCATCTATGGTCTGACGTATTATAATAAATACTTCCCGCAATAGATTCCATGCTTACACCTACTCTGAACAGCGGGATAGAGGGTAAATTTTTTCGCGCTTTGTCGCAAGTAAAATGCAATTATTGAGTCGACCCACTAGATAACGGAAGGATGCGCACTGACCAAGAAGCATCCAAAACGTCATGAACTGCATTAAGAATTGCGAATAGTCGACACTTTGCCAAGATTTATAGCCAAAGCATCAATATATATCGAATAAAAGTATCTGCGTTTGGGCGATCATGAAGCTGGTCCTAGTTTAAAACTTCCGATAAACCAGCTACGTAACCTACGAGCGCACGACTGCATGTTTTTAAGTGAAGCAACGCAGTGACTGCTGTGCTCGGTGCCGTTTTCCAGATTTATTTTAAAGCACATCGGTACACATGCACGGCACGAAAGTAGGCAACTCAGATTCATGACGGACCCTTTGGGAGTATTCATGATATACGGCGCTAAATGAGCTCCACGAGCTCGTATTGTCCGGCCGCTGAGACCAGCGCTGCCAACCTCGAAAGCCACTTTTCCGCTGCCACTTTCACCGCTGCTAATCTTGGTTGTTCCGGTGCTAAAGGAACATCTGGGTGTGGGAAGAAGCACTCAAAGCCCTACGTAAGGTGTGCCACGAGAGTGGTCTACGAGATCCCCCTTACGTGTGGCAAAGTGTACGTCGTTCAGACTGGACGCTGCGTCAACGAGCGTGCAGGGGAACATAGAAGATCGTTAGGGAACGCATCAGATTCGTTCGGAAACCCACCCGCCCATTGCCGCTCTTGCATTGATGAAAATAAAAATCACTGCGCACCACGACTTGAAGAGATTAAAATTATAACCAGAAGTAAGCATAGATTAGCTCGCGAACTGCCAGAAGCATTTTTTATTAAAGAGAGGGGTGGCATGTGCGTCAGCACCACTTCTATTTCCCTACGAGGAAGTGAGCACAGATTGTTAAAATACGCGATTATGAGAAGTTCCCGTCCGCGCGCGTCTGTATGTGTGTGTGTGTGCGCGCGCGTGCGTGCGTGCATGTGTGCGCGTGCGTGCGTGCGTGTGTGCATGCATATGTGTGCGTGCGTGTGTGTGCGTGCGTGTGCGTGCGTGTGTGTGCACGTGTGTGCGTGCGTGTGTGTGTGCGTGCGTGCGCGTGTGCGTGTGTGTGTGTGTGTGTGTGTGTGTGTGTGTGTGTGTGTGTGTGTGTGTGTGTGTGTGTGTGTGTGTGTGTGTGTGTGTGTGTGTGCCATGCAGGAAATGCGCATGCGTTCACCTTCTTCGGGCTATATACCGGGCGTCCCAGCTAAAGGTAACCAAACTTTTAAAAAAGGCGAAGTGTCCTGGCCCAGTGAAACCAGCTGAGGGTTGTTCATTGTTGCGTGGCCTAGTCTTGAGTATTTTTTCGCTCTTCAATGTGAATTAATTAGTTAAGTTTAATCAGCTACCTTTTTAATTCTTGACTTCGAGAAGAAAGTGTGAATGCAAAAGTTTTAGATCACCTCGAAAAACCGGTAGTAGTCCTGTTTCCGTCAAGTTACGATTTGCATAGCTTCATTTATTGGCCTTGAAAGAAAGTTGTCACGTGACCGGCTGCTCGCTTACTTCTCTGCCCCAATGTGCACCCAAAGTGTAATCGAGGAGGGGACTTCAGAAAAGCGGATTTTATTCTTTAAGGCACGTCTTGGGACGTACGTTGAAGTGGCACTGTTGTCATGTGGAAGCTTTTTCTTATTGTGCGGATTATGGTTAAAGGGCGGTAAAAAGACTACTTTACGTAAATAGTACTTTGCTGCAAATGTCTCGGTAAACTGTTTCTCAAAGCCATCTACAACTTTTCCATTGACACTTTGTTCCTCAAGTCAATAATTAAAAAGTTAGTTAATTAAGCTTGACTAATTATTCAACCTTGAAGAAAGGTGAAGAAAAGGAGAGAAAGGTGCTTCACTCTGGCCCTGTCCGTAGACTCGTCCGCGATGAGGGAAAACGGGGATGTTCTGAGTAAAGCGATCAGATTGTCGCTGCCGTCTTTTCCGAGCACTCCCTTGATTTTTGCAGTGCACTTCGTTCTGCCACCAGACACTTTTTTCGCTATGTCGGAATCGGGGCATGCCGCTTTTATTAGCGGTACGAGGTGGTTCATCATGGCATGCGGAAGGTTGTGTTCAACTGCGAAAGCAGCCAACCTTGTTTCTCCTTCCTTGACCTTCTTTCCACTTCTGTATTTGCGCTCAAACAGGGCGCGTCAAGATGCGTTTGCGTCTTTACCATACTTGCGGTGCTTGCTTGGTGCTTCTTGCTTGCTGCGCGCTTTTCTAATTCAGAATTTCCACCATTACAGTCAGCACAACACGGCTTGCAGTAGAAATGCAGCGATCCTCTCTTGCTCCTCATCAGCCAGCCTCTGTACTTGCGGTCCTCTTCCCATTTTCAAGGTAATTTTACGCGTATACCCTGGCTTTTTTTGGTGCTTGCGGGCATTGCAGGTCACAGTCAGACGACATGACATGCTGGCGGGGACATGTACTGTGAGAGTGTCTACTGGCTAGCATGCCTGCGAGACTTTATAAGAAGTCGGCAACGCTGTTGTGAAAGAGCATGTACCTTTAATGCCAGCAATTACCAATGGACTGTTTCTGCTCGCATCCAGGTCAAGAAGGTGCTCAAAAAGACCAATTAGCCACTTCACTGTTGTCACCCAACTTCTCGCACTTTAGCGTGAAGTTCCGGTAGCGGTCTTGGACTCAAAGGAGATGCCCTCGACTCAGCGTAGAAAGCTAAGCGGAGACCAGCTACCAAGTGACAAGAAGTTTTTGGTCGTTTGGTGCCCAGTTTTTGCCGGTCGCAAGCCAGAGAATGGTGCTGAACCAAAGGTTCACAAACAAAACAAAGTTTATAAAGCAATGAGACAATACAGAGTATTACACAATCACTCGTACGAGTACACTCAAAGCGATTAACAAAAAAATGCAACTCAGGCAAAGTTACATTCGAGAGGGACTACAATACAAAAGGGATGTTGCACCTAAAGTGCACTCATAGTTTTTCAGTGCAACGGCACACGGCCAAAGAAAAGAAACAGGAAGAGAAGAAGGACGAACACAGAGCTGACCAAACTTCCGTCAGTCTTGCAGCTTCCCTTCTGAGAGGATGAAACCTTCTGTCAGCAATCCATTAGAAGCGCGCAAAACATACCACGCGTAGCCCCTTGGTCTATAACCTTTCTTGTCTCCACAGGTCAGACCTTAAAGGCGCGTTCACACTAGGCCGACGAGACCCCGATGCCGACGCGACGGCGACGCCGACGATCGGCGGTCGCGTCGGCCAACCTGGTCGTTCGCCGACTAGCCAGTCACACTGCACCGACGACGACGACGACGCCCCCAACGTTCGAGCGTCGTCCTAGTGTGACAACGTCGCCGACCAAAGATGCCGACGAGACGCGTCGGCCGACGTGTCTTGGGCAGATCGGTGGCCGAGCGAAAACATTCGCCGACCAAAAGCGAGTACCGAGCTCGCAGCGCGAAGTGCAATCATTATGTAGACAAATAATGCACGCGCAGCAACATTTATCACGCCATATGACTACTTGGCCGACGCGCAGCACCGATCGTCGCTTGCGAACTGCCGCCCCACTGCAAGTAGGGACACACGGAGCGGTGAATATCGCTGCGCCGCTGTACCCAAGCTCCGCCCACAATCGGTGTCGCACTTCGCCGCCGTGCAGCAGTGCCTGTGCGCTGCTTGGGATGGTGTACAAATGTCACAAGAAAAGACAAGATCGCCTTGTCGTCAGAAAGACTGCTCGAGCAGCGATAAAGCATGTCTGCATATGTTTCGAGCTGTCGGCAACGGCACCGCTCGCGGGCGCTCCGGGCGGCGAGCTCTGCTGCTTCCTGGCTGCCGCGGTCGTCGCTAGGCCTATAGCCTCTTTCGCATCGGAGTCGCAGCGGCCGGCGCTTCGGAAGTCGCCTCAGCTATAATAAAAAGACATACTCTACACATCGCTTTACTGTCAACAGCATCATCTCACAATAAAATAATAGTATGGTAAATTTCCGCGACGTCTTCAGCAACGAAGCCAGCGGGCGCAAGGCGAGCCGGACCCCAACGTCAGGCCAGCTGCAGCTGCGAGGCGGTTGTGGGAAGAAGTTTGCTCGTATCACAGTCGTTATCTTTGCGAACAGCTCAGTACTGGTCAGCGATCCTCAGAAATGAAACATTTTTCACATTTCTTATCACAGGGTTTAATATTTACGTCAAGAACACTCTTCAGCTCGTTTTTATGACGCCGGCAGACGGGATCCAGGCTGGTCCGGCCGGCCGGCATGCTCGGCGTAAACATGTACTTCACGTTCGCACAAGAAAATACGAAACAGCCGTGAACCAGAAAGGATGCTTCCTAGATTAGAGCAACGATAATGTGCCTGTGCAAAAGTGGATCTTTCGGCAACGACGCCGCCTGCGGCAACGCCGGGCGACGAACTGTGCGCTGGTCCCAGGCTGCCCTAGTCGTCGCTAGGCCTAGGTGGTTTCGTATCGACTCCGCAGCTGACGGCGCTTCGGAAGTCGCCTGTGCTGTAATAAAAGGCCTACTATTCACATCGCTTTACTGCCAACTCGTCCCATAATAAAAGATATGTTCGATTTCCACGACGCCTTCAGCAACGGAGCTAGCAGACGGGCCGCGCGCACGAAGCAGCAGCGTCGAGCTTTCGGGATAGGACAACGTCGGCGTGAGGTCGGCGCTGTTGTCGGCAGAGTGACACGCGGGTCGGCCGACGGCTGCTATGTCGCCGACGCGACGGCGATGCGCTCGTCGGGCGACGACCGGCGCTCGGTCAGCGTCTGCGCAGTGTGACAAGCGCGCCGACGGCACGAAAATCGCTGCCGCCGACCATCGCCAGACCGAAATCGGCCGATCATCGGCCTAGTGTGAACGCGCCTTAAGAGTTTGCAAACGCGTTTTACACGCCCCCACGACGGCGGGACAGCACCAAACAAGGCACTCACGTCTGCGGGGGTAACACTCTTCTTAATGCAGAATGTCAGGAACCTAGCACGGTACGTAGCTCTTCCAATGTTGCTCTGGAGCACATGCACATCTGAAGAACAGACACACAGAGGAAAGGCGAGCCCGATGTATAAGAAATGTACTTCAGTAGAGTTAGTTCTTGGGCTAGGTGGTATTCTTGATTTGAGCTAATAGTTTTCCAGTGTAACGGTACACGGCCAAAGAAAAGAAGCAGGAAGAGAAGAAGGACGAACACAGCGCTGACCAAACTTCCGTGAGCCCTGCAACTTCACCTCTGAGGTGATGAAACCTTCTCTGAGCAATCTATTGCGGGAAGCGAGCAAAACATGCCACGCGTAGAAACGCCGTTTAAGTCGAAACGTGAGCGTCCAAACGTCGAAACACGTTTGCAAACTCTTAAGATCTCATTTGCGGAGACAAATAAGGTTATACATCGACTGGCTACGCGCGGTATGTTTTGCGCGCTTCCCGGAATGGATGGCTGAGAGAAGGTTTCATCACCTCAGAAGTGAAGCTGCAAGAGTGACGGAAGTTAGGTCAGCGCTGTGTTAGTCCTTCTTTTCCTGCTTCCCTTCTTTGGCCGCGTGGCGTTGCGCAGGAAAACTATGAGTTTAAATCGAGCATACCAAGTAGCCCAAGAACTAAGACTACTAAACTGCACTAACACAAGAGAGAGGCAAACAAGAAAAACACAATTTGTTCACCGGGCATTGCGACAGTCCGACGACTAGAGGTTCACGACGATTCCGTCCCACAGAATGGCGCGCGCTGCATCGTTGAACCGCGGCGTCGAGCAGGCGCGCTCCACGGAAGCTTGAATGGTGGCTCCGACTAAACTGACAGCGGTCAACGCCCTTCTTATATAGGCTCGCTCCACGTCTGTCTGTTCTTCGCACCATGGCTGGCGCGCACATAAGCACAGCATCGGCCGTGCTGTCTCCTTCTCTTTCTCGCCCCGGGCGCGCGTCTCTGATTGGTCAAAAGCAGGCAGTGGATTCCAGGAGCATCTGGAACTTTCTGGCGTGGCGCCGCCGCCGATGTGCGAGCGAAAAGGAGGAGGGCATGCCTCATCCAGCGCTCTCTGGACTATCAGGACTGCTCACTCCTCCTGTCGCGGCTGCTGACGTCTGTCAGTTTTGACCGACGCTTTCCGTCGCGCGGAGGTGCCCACGCCGTTCTCGAGAGTAGGATTTGCTAAGCCTGACGAGACCTGTCGCGGCATGCTGGTGTTTCTATTCTGAACCGGTTCTGTTCGCGACTGGAGAAGACGTGTTTTTCTGTGTCTCTGAACTGCTGTGTTGTGATATGAAGCGTTTCACTCGCTGAATGTTCGCGTAGTGTACGCCTGCAAACTGTCCTAATGGGGCGATACTGCGTGCCCAACTGTCGCGGCAATTACGACAATGGGCCGAAGGTTCGAGTGTTCTCGTTCCCAAAGGATGATCGAAGAGCAAAGTGGGAGCGGGCTGTTCGTCGCGATGACGTTGATATCCGTTCTCTCCGTGATCCGAAGGTATGTGTACGTTTATACTACGTAATTTGAGTCGCTTCAAAAGCACCACCTCCAGCATGTCCGGTTCTTGCTCTACAATAATGATCTCTTGTGCGCTTTTGACTTGCCAGCCAGCGTAAGCCCTGACATTGTAACGGCTGTTATTGTAGGCAAGTTTCTGTTCTGAAATGTTCGCTTCGACTGCGGCGCTTTGTGGTGATGAGATACGCTATTTTTATAACGCCGTGCGCATGCCTTGAAAGATGTTTTTTTCCAGATGTGAAAATAATGGTCTTTTGTTTGTTTTTTACTTGCCAGCCAGTAAGACCCGATATTTCACGGGTGTTTATTTGTGTTCTGGAACGTTATAAGATCGCGCAAGTCATGAGTGATGTTCTTTCCAGGAACGCCAGGACGTATTATCAGTTAACGCGCACGCTCGAAGTGATCTGTAGATTGTTGTCGAATGTATTTGCTGGTCAGCGCGCTTCATTGAGAATTTTATAGCTTTCCTTTTTATTTTGTGGCTTAGTAAATGAGGCGGATGTGGAGCACGAAGCCTGTAATATACCGTTTATTTTTTGTGAATGGTTTGCAGGTGTGCGAGCTCCATTTCAAGGCGGAGTACTTAAGGACGACTACCACGTACACCGATCCAAGAACCGGCAGGACAGTAGAAGCTCCCAAGCGCGCTACTCGGCTTACGTTCGACGCAGTGCCGACAATTTTTCCTAATGCACCTGCTTATTTGAGCGAATGCGCACCAGTGCGCCAGCAGCCAGAGGCAAAAAGGAAACGTCGCGAAGCATCGCATCTAGAGGAAGCTATTCGGCAGTCCATTTTATCGCACGAAGGACAAGAGCGTCAAAATAAGCTGCAGTCATATGAAGACTTTGTATCGGGCCTACAAAGCCTCGACCTCTCCACCTACTGGACTTCAGTAAAAGCAGAGCATGCTGTTCTCTTTGTTCACATAGAGGGTGAAGACCCACCAGACGTCCAAGGATCTGTGATTGTTAGTAAGAACATGAAGGTTACGGCCTTCTGGAGGAAAGTGAAAGTGCCTGTGAAGGACCGGCTCATCCCGTGTATACTGGACGATCTGCGCTGCCTTCAGACTGCACTAGACAGTATGAGAAGTTTCAAGGCTCCAGACGTTTGCGACAAGGATGAAGAAGTGAAGGCAAGTTTCAGCTTGCTTTTCTCTTTGCTGGACAGCCTCAGGTGTGGCGATCTTTTGCAGCAAGAGAAAACAGAAGCGCTCGGCTTTATAAAAGAGCAACTTGACCTATTGCACAAGAAGGACCATTCAGCACGGTACTCTGCTGAGCTTTTAATATTTTCCAGTATTCTTTACACTGTTTCCCCACACGCTTACCGATTCATTCGCAGTGCTGGCAAGTTAGCACTACCACATCGATCTACACTCATGCGAATCTGTTCTCAATATAACGTCAACCCTGGAAATGAGCAGGACGATGAAGGGATTTTACGTTAGGTGAAGAAGCGATCAAGCCTTCTGAAACCGCATGAAAAGATCGTCACTATAATGATGGACGAGATCCATATTCAGCCGTACTTCGAATACAAAGGTGGATCAGTGACCGGGGCAGCTTCTAATTCTTGCGAAGCGGCCAAAACTGCGCATGTTTTTATGATCCAGTCCTTGCTATCAGCCCACAAGGATGTCGCGCACATTCTGCCAGTATCTAACATTGACGCAGCCCAATTGCATGCAGTCCTAAGACAATTTTGGAGCTATAGAATGCAGGGCTTACTGTCATCGCAGTAATAACAGATAATAATTCCATAAACAGAAAAGTGCTGTCCTTGTTTTCTAAAACTCGGACAGTTGACATTGTGTACCCTCACCCTGTAGACGAATCAAGACCCCTTTTTTATGTAGTTGACCCAGTCCATCTTCTGAAGTGCATAAGAAACAACTGGTTAAACCAGAAAAATCCAGGAACGTGCATCTTCTACCCGTATTTCCTAGCACATCTTCGTTAGTTCGGGTTAATGGAGCGTCTTCCAAAGCTCTTCGAGACATGCACGCTTCGGAGCAACACAGCGTCTCAAAGTTTGTTTATGGATTGAGCTACAAAGCACTGCATTAATCCAACATTGAGCGCCAGAATGGGAAGCATGTTTTAAAGGTTTTTACTTCATTTGTGGTGGAGGCTCTAAATATGCGCGGAGACGAGCTTAATTTGAACTACGCCGCAGGGACAGCGCATTTCAATGACCTAATACTGAAGTGGTGGCATATTGTCAACGTGAAAAGCCCCTCCAAAGGCCGGCGCCTACGAGATCCGCTCCAGGATCCAGTAAAGAGTTTGGCTGACAAGCAGATAGAATTTCTGAATAAATTCGTGGATTGGTTGGACACATGGCGAGACATCAGGATAGATACAGGCGCACTAACCACTGAAACACGCAGCGCTGCGGCTGACTTGTTACTCGCTTGTCGAACTGTGCCGGTACTGCCTTGAAGAATTGAATTTGGACTACGTGTTGCTGGGAAAATTTCAGACCGACAGTCTGGAAGAAAGGTTCGGACAGTACCGTCGGCTGTCGGGAACGAATTATCATATCTCAATCCAACAAGTCTTTGAGTCAGAGAAAAAACTGAGGCAACAAGACAGTTTGGTTTTGCCAGATATGCAGGAAATGCAGAAGCCATGTTCTGAAACACTTGACGGAGCTCAGTTGACAGAGGAGTACGGCATAAAGGTGTCAGATCATGATATAAGAAATAAGGAATCCATTCTGCGCGTTAACGAAGCTGCCCTGTCAGTATTGTGCCATGAATATTACGTCTGAGAACCGGGAAGTTCAACTTGAAAGGAATCTCCTAATCGAAAACCTCTCGAGAGGCGCTCTCAAGTTTCCTCAACCGGCTGTCGTTAATGCGGTTCTACACGCCCACATTGTCTTAGAGCAGCTTACCAACAAAGCGAATGCTGCACGTTTTCATGCAACGACACTGCTGGGGACACGACACTGCTCGTCGCACCATGCGCTCACTTGTGCTTTTCGTACAGGTAATCTTCGCTACCTGTTCACGACGTGCGGGTGATTTCATCGACTGCCCCTCATCGCCTTATCTGCTGGAGCATGCAAGCCTGGAATTGCACGCCTCTCCACCCCCACGAAAAAGCCCGGTCTTCATGCCAAAGTTGGAACACAGTGGAATTCACGTCTGCCAACCTGGAACTGCAGCAGACGTATTTAAACGCCCACCACCGGCATTTCCATTGGGACACGACACTGCTCGTCGCACCATGCGCTCACTTGTGCTTTTCGTACAGGTAATCTTCGCTACCTGTTCACGACGTGCGGGTGATTTCATCGACTGCCCCTCATCGCCTTATCTGCTGGAGCATGCAAGCCTGGAATTGCACGCCTCTCCACCCCAACGAAAAAGCCCGGTCTTCATGCCAAAGTTGGAACACAGTGGAATTCACGTCTGCCAACCTGGAACGGCAGCAGACGTATTTAAACGCCCACCACCGGCATTTCCATTGGGACACGACACTGCTCGTCGCACCATGCGCTCACTTGTGCTTTTCGTACAGGTTAGTTACCGTCAGAATTCTCTTTGCATTAAGACGTCAAACCCTTGCTTTTTCGCAGTGTCGTGCCCCATTGAGCTCTTTCATGTTAAAAAATGGTTATTGTGCTTCGCTGAGTGCTCTGCGCTGCTTGTGTGCAATGTTTACCTTTCCAAATTGCTCATTTTCTTATCAGGTGATGTCGAGTTAAATCCTGGCCCCTCAGTTGCATGTGATTCCTGTACGCAGACAGATACTCTAGATCTGTCAATGGTTCTACAAGCCATAAGTAGAATTGAGTCGGGCCAGGTGCAGATTCTATCGGACCTTGCGGAAATACGCAATAGACAAAGTTCTACTGATGAAGAAATCAAAGGCCTTTCGGAGAGAGTCAAAGTACTGGAGCAATGTGTTAATGTGAATTCAACTGGCGACACTGCGCAAGTCCCGTCTACCGAAATAGCGACCTTGAAGGCTACTCTTGATGATGCCGAAAACAGACTTCGAAAGAACAATCTTCTCTTTTTTGGTTTCAAAGATAACGTATCTGAGACGTGGAAGCAATCCGAAGAGGCTGTTGTCTCCCTTTGTGCTACTAAACTTGGTATCTCAATCGACCCAGTTAACATAGATCATGCTCACAGGGTTGGCTCTTTCCAAGAGGACAAAAGTCGCCCCATTATTGTGCGTTTTGCCAGATTTAAAGACAAGGATGCTGTTCTTGGTTTGTGTCACAAGCTTAAAGATACTGACTTTTATGTTCGCGAAGACCTTTCACGCCCACTTCGTCTCGCCCGCAAAAAGCTGCTTGATTTTGCAAGTGGCCAAGACTTATCTTATAAATTGCGGCACAACAAACTTGTCATTGATGGTAAAAGCTATGTCTACGATGCTAGCTCAGATACTGTGATTCTACAAAAAAAGTAGCACGCAATCAATCTCGACCGCGTCAACCTGCATGTGATGCTCGTATTAAATCTAACCCCCGTTTTTCCTCTCATCAGGCAGGCATCAGTGTCATGCTTATCAATTGTCGAAGTGTAAAGAATAAAATTGATGAACTAGCTGCTTTAATATCTTCTTCGAACACGGATGTTGTTATCGGCTGCGAATCATGGTTAGATGAATCCATTTGCAGCGCTGAAGTGTTTCCTTCTGAATATGTGTCTTACCGAAAAGATAGAAACACACACGGAGGAGGCGTGTTCTTGCTCGTAAGGCAAAATATAGCAAGCTTTGCGGTCACTACTGGTGATATCAAATGTGAATCGGTGTGGTGTAAATTGGTGCTTGAAAATCATGAATACCTTACTATCGGCGCTTTTTATCGCCCGCCTAATAACGACTCCCATTCCCTCAATGCCCTTTCGAATGTTTTGCTGAAAGTTACAACTGATTATTTCCTGATCGGAGGGGACTTTAACATGCCTGACGTTCAGTGGCAGAATAAATTACCAGTGCTCTCCTCCCACTCGTCTTTGTCCTACGCCTTTAATAATCTTATCTCAACACATGGTCTTTTTCAATTTGTGGCAACTCCGACCAGACGACAAAGAGGGACAAGTTCTATTCTTGATCTCTTGTTTTCAAACTCCCCTTCATTGCTCGACTCTCTCTCGGTTGTGCCTGGAATAAGCGATCATGACGTTGTAGTAGCCCCCGTTGTAAGTCCAAAACCGATCATTCCTGTGCCGCGGTCTCGCAAAGTCTACAACTTCGAAAGAGGAGATTATAATAGTATTATCGTTGCCCTACAATGTGAACTCGACAGCTTTGTTCAGATTAGCGGTAGCCGAAATGTAGATGAATTGTGGTCCGACTTCAAAGATAAGGTCCTGAGCTTAATTGATACTTATATACCTTACCAAATACTTTCGGTAAAACGCAGAAGGTCTAAGCCATGGTTCACGAAAGAAATAAAGACACTTATTAACAAAAGAAATCGCATGTTTAGAACCTATAGAGACCAGACTAACTCTCCTGCTTTTCAGAGACTTGAGCGGTTGAGTGCGGAAATCAAGTCTAAAATCAAAATAGCAAAAAAAGAGTTCTTTGTTTCACTAGGACCGAAAATTGCAAGTAATCCAAAAACTCTGTGGCATTTAGTTAAAGCCAATAACAAAGACGAGGTCGGAATACCTCCGATAAAAGATGAAGGTAACATTCTTACTAGTGATGCAGATAAGGCAACCTGTTTTAATCAGTATTTCACCTCTGTTTTCTCGGACTTAGCACCAGGGCTTACTTCAGTTACTACGGGTACTGAGACCATGCCTGACATTACGATTAGTAGGTCTGGTATCTTTAATCTTCTGCGAAAGCTAAAACACAATTCTGCTCCTGGCCCTGATGGAATACCGAACTTTGTTCTTAAATCTTGTGCAGACATTATATCTTATTATTTATCCATATTGTTCACAAAATCTCTGGCCACAACTGAACTCCCCCATGAATGGAAAATAGGGAATGTAGTTCCAATTCATAAGAAAGGACTGAGGGACTGCGTCTCAAATTACAGACCAATTTCCTTAACTAGCGTTTCCTGTAAGACACTTGAACACATAATTTACACTAATATTTGTTCCCATCTTGATAATAACAATTTCTTTGTAGATTATCAGCATGGGTTTAGATCAGGGAGGTCGTGTGTTACCCAACTAATTGAATTTTCTGAAGACATATTTAGCTCATTCGATAATGGTTTCCAAACTGACTGCATTCTCCTTGATTTTCAGAAAGCATTCGACAAAGTTTGTCACGCTCTTCTCTTTTGCAAACTATCTGCTCTCGGTTTACCTCAGCATATTCTTTTCTGGCTGCAAAATTACCTAACTGGCCGTTCGCAGAATGTAATCGTAAATGGAGCTGAATCTGCTACCGCTTCTGTGACATCCGGGGTACCACAGGGCTCTGTATTAGGGCCTCTTCTTTTTTTAATTTACGTTAATGACATTGGTACTGGAATAACTTCAAAAATCAGGCTCTACGCTGATGATTCTGTTTTATACAGGGAAATTAAACATGATTCAGATCGATTAGCTTTACAGTCCGACCTCCATAGAATATCCCATTGGTGTCAAAACTGGCTTATGTCTCTAAACGTTTCCAAGTGCTCTTATATCCATTTCACCAGAAAGCGTAATTTCATGCAGTCAAATTATTACATCGATGGTCAGCCCCTCGCGTCAGTTAACGAAGCTAAATACCTAGGTGTCACATTTTCTTCAGACTTAACATGGAATCATCACGTTCAATGTATAACCCAGAAGGCAGGTCGCGTTCTGAACTTTATTAAAAGAAACTTCAAACAAGCCCCACAAAACGTTAGGGAAACACTTTACGTTACCAATGTCCGCCCTATTCTTGAATATGCCTGTATTGTGTGGGACCCTCCCACACAGCATCTTATTAACAGTATAGAAGCCATTCAGAATCGTGCCGCTCGCTTTGTAACTAGTTGTTACCAATTTCCCAGCAGCATCTCCGGTATAAAACGTCAGATTAACTGGGAGGACCTTTCCCTGCGCCGTGAACGATTTCGCCTTTTATTCTTGCGGGACGTTCTGTACAACGAAACACCGTTAGCTAAAAGTAGATATTTACAGACACCGAGTTATGTATCTGAGCGGCGAGATCACAGCCTAAAGATTAAAGAAATTTTTGCCCGCACATCTGTTTATAAGAAGTCGTTTTTTCCGTGCACTATCAGTAAATGGAACCAGCTGCGTCCTGACATTGTTGAAACTGCTGATCGTGCAAAGTTTGTCGATGCACTTAGTCATTACGCGTAACTTTCTTCATTTTTTCCCCTTTGTGTCTACTGATTGATTACCCGTGTATGTTGCGTGTGTTTATTTATTACTTTGGAGCAATTATTGATTGCCCGCGTTTGTTTCTTGTATTTGTTATCACTCTGATGCTTTGAAATGGGTTTCTATCGTTCCTCAATTCTGCAATGCCCATCAGGACAATGTATTTGATGCCTGTACTGTTTACACTTTAGAACTTTGGCGCTGACAAGTGTTCCAGTTTTCTGCCTCGTCCCCCCTACTGTAATGCCCACCAGGGCGATATGTAGGTACTTGAATAAATAAATAAATAAATAAATAAATAAACAGAGGGAGCTACTTATAGCTGTCACAAGACATCTTTGTGAAACAGAGGATTTTCATGTCTGTAACAATGGTCACTATCCTGACACTGTGCTGACAAACATACTTGTGGCAGCAGCAAACACTCTTCTGAAAAACTACGTTTCCATAAAGACTGATGTTCTGAAGAGTAGAAAAACGCCGATTCAACACAGGAAATTGCAGAAGTTTGCAAAATGAGTAACAACAGTTTCCATGTGTTTTCCGGACACAGTGTGTATGTGTGTGTATGTGCCAAGCGTGTGTGTAAATAAAGATTCATTAAATTTACCTTTTTTATTTCGTTACTTTGTTGGGCCATCGAACTTTACTCTTATAAACCGGTCACACGTTCCACGGCGCACAATCTCTATTTTTAGTGGAATAATAAATTGCTGTACAGATAAATGCACGGATTTTGAAGCATTATGTATTCATTACATACACTGCCAATCAAAATGCACAGGCAAAATAAAGCTATTACACATGTGCACTTCGCCACGATCATTCCTTCTTGCGGCGGCTGAATTTCGATGAAGGCGAAATTCCAGAGGCCCGTGTGCTGTGCGATGTCAGTGCACGTTAAAGAACCCCAGGTGGTCGAAATTTCCGGAGCCTTTCACTACGGCGTGTCTCATAGCCTCAGTCGCTTTGGGACGTCAAACCCTAACAAATCAAACAAATCAAATCATTCCTTCTTTTCACGGGAAGCGATGATATGCGCTTCACAGCCTGCCGCTTTCGCGTGGCTCGGTCAAGACACGTGACGTCACGGCGGTAGTGAGCAGGCCTGAAACTAGTTCTAGATGGCATTGTCTCAGCCCACGCAAGGTTACGCGCTCTCCGCCGATTTCGAGTAGAAGCATCTCCGACATTCTAGAAAAATTGACGGCAATCCCCCCGCGCGCCGCGTGGAGAGGTGGAGGGGGCAGCACGCACGCAAGGCTAGTCGCTCACCGGGGTTTCCTTCTCGACTGTTTTACGACCCGCTATGGCGATATGCGTCTGCGCGGCGCTGTTTTTGTTCTTTTGTTTAAAAAATGTGGCGTGTTATGTGACAACCGTCAACTGGCGAGTCACGGGTACTGGTTCTAAGAAATCTCTTCACGACTTTACACTTCTACGGAATTTCACCGGAACCCTGCCAAGAGAGCCCAACCTAGATCAGCCTTTCCAACAAGCAGCGCACGTGGTGACGAAGAATGTGCGGTGCGGAGTCACACTGAACATCCTTCAGCCCATGGTTTCAAGAAACTGTGCTTCTTGGCTAGAATAGAAATAGAATGTCTTGTTGTCCCCCAAAGTCTCCCTGAGTCCCGTCATCCTCGTACCTCCTCCGGGCCCGGCCACGCTACCCGGATCCCAACAACGCTTTCCCCTCGTGCAAATGACGCATTGACAGAATCTCAAAATCAAGGAAGTTAAGAAACGGTGAATAAGGAGCCGATGCACACCGAAAAATAAAAATGACCCATTCAGAAAATAAATGCCCCTATATTACAACAGAAATCATTTTTCCCCTAGACGACGTTTAAATTCCCTAGATCAAGAGAAAATCCCTACGGTTGGAAGCACTGGCTGAAACGACGGTGGAAGGCGGAAAACGGCTGAGGTGCCCGGACAACGCTTACGCTTTCATTTTCCATCGCACAGCGCGGGAAGAGATTAACGTGTAAAACGTAAAATGGTGCCATCTTCTTCAATGTTGTATTCTGCGAATACATTATTAATGAGGCAAAACTCAGCTGGCGACTCTACAGGCCCAGCCGGCCCAGACAACGGCAAACAACATATTTAACAGACGGTGTTAAATGGTACCCGTATCTTTGGCGGAGTACCGCAGCACACCAACTGCCAGCGCTCTCTCTGTGCAAGTCTCTATGCAAGGCTCAACCTCGACATTTCGGAGAAGGACATTAGGGCATGCAAAACATCCACGCTCAGACCTTTCTTCAGTATAAAAACCCATAAAGAGGACTTTTCATACTCATCATAGACAAAGAAACTTCGCAGCATCATGTGGCTAGATATCTACAGCCCCACTTGTCGAAGGTGTCGGGTAGCAGACCATTTGAAAGTTCAAGGCTGGAATGAAATCATAAAATTTTTGCAGAACGATTCGCCGGTCACCTGCATGTAAGTTACGTCCACGCTTCGTATGTCGTCTTTAAAGTGTGTCTGGTTTGTTTAAGTACAGCGTGGTTTTAACACTATGAACCACCAACTTGCCCCTGTAATTGTTCTCTTAGCTGTGTGGATGTATGCAGGCCCGGGTTTGAGCCCAAGTGCGCATAGCTGGCCCTCCGAGAAGCGCTACGCGCACTGTACGGTCATTTTCAGAATACAACAAAAAAATTAGCCTCTATGGAGGCATAAGTGGCTGTGGATGGCCTCGCAAAGAAGTTTACTATGTGCACTTTTCTGACTTCCTTTCAAAGTAAATAGCTATCTCTTTCTCGCTGTCTTGTAGACACTGGAAAACCACTACATGCGAGGCCTGCTGTACACAGTACTTATTGTTCAACACACAATGGAAACCTTTTGAGTAAGCACAGAGGGACATCAGGATTAACCCGACGTAACTTTGTACTTAAAAACTGATAAACTAGAGCCTAAATGTCAAAGAAAATGCATGCGCATTATTTGTTTATTCTTTTAGGGTTGGAAATTTTCACAACAGAATGCAGAACCATCTATTGAGTGAGTGATTCCTAAGGAAATAATCTTGTAATCTTCCCTACTTTAAGTGCAAAAGACAACGTGAAACTCTGAGTGAAGGAGTATGTAAGGAACAGCGGAAGCAATACTTACGGGGCAACTGCGTGTTGCATGCAGAATCAGGGTTCCACATTAAGACCATAGTGCAGCTGAACAACAAAAGTCCCGCTGGCGAAAGTAACGCCACAAGCACCATGCTTTTCACGATTGAGCAGTTTTGTTATAACGAGAGGCAGCCCCTGTGGCAGAAAGAGACAGTAAGTGCCCAGGTGTAATCAGTGTTATGAAAAAAGGTTTTCAAAATTTTAGCATGAAAGAGTTTTAGTGGATCGCAGGAATACCTGCACGAGGAGAACAGAGTTGCACATCTTCGACTGTGATGCACACTGAGGGGTTCCGTATGCATACATATGTGCTTCTATATTTTCATGAGAAAATAAAATTCTATGGATTGTGAGGCATTGGGTGATTGTTTTCTTTTGCCTGGCATCATGTTTTATCGAAATTTTCTACGTATTGATTGTCTGGCACAATGCCGAACAATAACAAAACATTTTTTCTGAAACATTACATTAATACACAGGAAGCTTTCTGGGTCGGGAAGCAGCGCTTGACGTTGCTGATAATCCTGTTTTCTCTGTTTAATTCCTAAACTGTTGTTTCTTCTCCAAACATACCTTTCTAATTCATGTTTTGCCCGTCCAGCATTTTATGTGTGCCGTACCGGGCCCGCTAGTCTGCCGCAATGGCGATAAATGCATAAAAGAGCAGGCCGTTCCAGCGCTCTGGGCAGGTGGGTGGACGATTGTACACACCGCACATAGATCTGTAGAATCTCTTCAGAATTTTTGTGAGGGCAATTTGTGTAACAATAGTCATGCTAGATGGGTTGTTATTACTGTTCCTTCAAAACAATAAACATTTTGCGGTCTGCAATGTGCACCACTGCATGCATATCCCGGCACTGCCTACACGGCCGGAATGACCTGCGTCCAATGAAATAGGAATTTACGATACAGCACTGGAAATTTCCTATCCATCTTCGATACCTATATTGCGTACAAATAAGCTATTAGGCTTAGTTGACGTCTTCAAGCAGAACAGCCTATATTTGCAATTCGCTCAGCTCTACCATGATAAACGAGCCTGGAGTCAAAACCTCCGATCCACAAAAGGGACTAACACTAAACATTTGAGCTGTTTAATGAACGAATAATTGAATTGGTGATTTTCTTACTTCGCACTCGAGGAATTGCGTTGCTGCTGGTTGCTTATTTTCGGGTATTCAGCTGGAAAGTCCCCTGTGCTCCACGAAGTTCCAGGCGTCGTTTCAGGCGTCCACGAATGGCAGCAATATAAACTCTACGGATATCTTCAGGACTCTCACATTGTCAATTATGGGCTGATTCCGCGTTCTAACGAGCTACCAAAGCTGTGGCTGCAGCAACTGTGCTGCACGTACACGTACTCTGCACGTTGCACGTACTCTCGAGCAGAGCACGCCCAAATGAATTAATAGTCATTTTTCCGCGTAGTTTCCATGTCAGGTTATGATGAATGAAGCGCTAACGGAAGGGCAGCTGCGTCGCGTTTGCCGCGCCAGAAATATGCTTGTGAAGGCTGCTTCGTGTTGAACAAAGCCTGTGCATTCGTAGCAATATATATAGGGTAGGCTATAACCTAATGCGTAGTACCCCTCTTCTCACGGTATCTAATATGTTTTATTAAGGGGCAAGAGGGCCATTTTGAGAAAATTGGAGCACCCACTAGAATATCCAATCAGAGGACACTGGACCATATCGGTGCCTCCAATGTTTGAAGGAAAGGGCAGCGATCACAACGCGAAGAAGCGATATATATTCTTAGCAGTATTGATAGCATGCAACATATAAATCTGGTGCTAAATACGGTTCATGTCTTCAAATACTAAGTACGCAACTCTTAACTTCCATTGAAGACCGTCCCACCCGATCCCAAGCTTTTTACTGGCTTTAAAAGAAAATCCACAAGATACCAAAGCAGCCATGTGACAGCAGTACTATTGAGCGTGCCAAGTGTCTAACAGAACAAAATACAGTTTTCTGCACAGCAGTCTCGTAGACAGGCCTTTCCATGTGAACTGGGCCACAGTTCTTCGCGAGAAGCTGTCACTTGAAAGCTTTTGAACTTCGCTGGCTTTCTTTTGCTGGTGATGGTGGTGAAAATGTTTCTTTTTGGGCACCAGGGGCGGATTTAAGGGGAGGGAGGAGAGACCCCCCCCTTCCCCGTGAGAAATTTCGCAAAAGAACATTATACTGATCTCAATTTTTGCGACCAAACAAACCCCAAGAAATATATAGTACAAATGGAAGAACCCTCCAACTGCCCCTCCAGGTGTGACCCAAAAATCACCCCTGTTTGCTACGTCCGGGATGGAAGGAGGTAGGGAGGGTTAGTCAAGAAGGTAGTTGATTACAACAGGCATAGCAGTATGGTGTAGAACCCACTTCTGTGCCCTCGATACTGGCAAGAAATGACATCGCCTAAGACACTGCTTCGCGGATGCGCCAGCAACAGTATGGAAAAATGCTTACAGCTAATGAGACGCGCAAGTACTAGCGCAGTATCACGTAGAGAAAGAAGGCACTTAGCATAAGCGGTACTTTCCTTAACAAAGCTATAAGTCTGATGTCGATGCAAGTACTGAATCTGCTTCTAGATATTCGGCGCATGCATGCAAGATATGGAAGTGCAGTTTTTTTAATGCACTAATAACAAATCAGACAATAACAGATTAACCAAAGCATAATGGAGGGAGAAGTCCTCGGAAGAGAGAAGAAAGAGTTGAGTCAAATGGGTTGTGCCAGTCGAATGTTAAGTGAAATTGTTGAGTGCCCGAATGAGCATGAGTTATTAACTCCTACTGATAATGGGATGCAGTTCTAGTTTGGGTATTTACATGTTCTCTGTGCCGAAGATCAGCACTCTTTGCTCCGCCTATTATTGTGTGTTGCTCCACCGCCGCATGTTGTAATTTGTATATAGCATTTCATAGTGGCTAAACTGTCATCATCGCCAGAGTTTCTCCGTAGACTTTCCGCTCCTGAATACTTTGTAGAAGCAGTTTTGAAGCCGCAGCCACTGAATGAAGGTAGGCATGCAAACTCATCGGACAGCTCACTTATAGCGCCTAAGACACCTTTATGCAGTGCACACCAAGGTAACCGGGCAACTAAGGCGTCCTGATTTGTCGTTAAGACCGTATAAAAGCAGGTCAGGGCAACGGCGCGTTATGCAGTGAGTAGTATTCGACGCTTGGTCATGCATCGGAAGCCAAAAAGGCGAAGCAACTGAAATATAAGGCATATAAGCCACCAGAAGCGATGAGAGAAAAAACAACCACATGCTGCCGGTGGATCCCACGGGCGGCATGTGGTTGTTTTTTCTTCTGCTTTTCTAATCAATTATCTTTAAGCGATAACACATTCAGTAATATTCTAAATTGATCAACACCACCAAATAAATAAATTAATTAAAAATCCCGTGTGCCCATTGGTTTCTGTGGCTTTTGGCTTCTTTCATATTTATAACGAGCCCCTCATTTCCCTTCCCGTATATATATATATATATATATATATAAATATATATATATATATATATATATATATATATATATATATATATATATATATATATATATATATATATATATATATATATATATATATATATATATATATATATATATATACTTCCGAGTACTTCCGAAACCGCGAAAGCAACCGTGAAATCAACATACCCGGGACATCAAACCAATCATGGACTCCAAACGAACACAGAGATAAACATCTAGATATGTACATCGCCGCCGTTCAAAAGGATATCATCGCCTCATATTCAAAATCAAAATAAAAAAAAGTCCCGAACAACCTCTCATCCGAGGAACGGCGAGCCCTCGACTCTTTAAATCAGCGATCTGACATTGTCATCAAGCCGGCGGACAAAGGCGGTGCTGTTGTTGTTATGGACAAGTCCGAATACATAACAGAAGGTTTCCGGCAATTGGAAAACGAACAATTTTACACGGAGCTAACCAGTGATCCCACAGGTCAATTGGAAATCGAAATTAACAATAAGTTAAAATCACTTCATCAAGATCAAAAGATATCCGGGGAAATTCTTAAAGCAATGACTCCAGTCAGACCAGTCCCTGGACGGTTCTACCTACTCCCGAAAATAGACAAACCCAACCGTCCGGGCCGTCCCATTGTGTCAAGCAACGGCACACTCACCGAAAAAATATCTAGCGTCCTCGACTTCCTTTTGAAGGACATTATACCAACTATCCCGGCCTACATTAAGGACACAAATCACTTTCTCAGAGTGATATCTAACCTCAAAATTCCCAACCGAAGCTTCTTGGTTACAATGGATGTGACATCTTTATATACAAATATCCCCCACCCAGACGGCATACGCGCGACAGTGGATGCATACTTGAGGACAGATCCCCCCGTTCATCTTGATGAGGAAACTCTTTCTGCAATCCTAGGCTTAGTACTGAACTACAACAACTTTGAATTTGAGGGAAGACACTATCTTCAGGTCAACGGCACGGCGATGGGAACAAAGATGGCTCCGGCCTATGCTAACTTATTCATGGCAGCACTGGAAACAGAATTCCTTGACACTCAGTCCTTGAAACCACTCCTTTATAAACGTTTCCTGGACGATATTTTTTTCATTTGGCCGCACGACGAAGCCAGCCTCTTGGCATTCATAGCGAGGTATAACGCATTTCATCCTTCCATATCGTTCACCCACAGCATCTCCACAAAATTTATAAACTTTTTGGACGTTCAAATAGAGAAAAAAGGCAGCGTGCTTAGGACAACTCTCTACAAAAAACCCACTGACCGCCAGCAGTACCTACATTTTAAGAGCAGCCACCCACGGCACTGCAAGACTGGCATACCCTACTCACAGGCTCACAGATACCGACGGATTTGCTCTGAGCTCGAAGACTTTGACCGCCATGCTGAGCAGATAAAAACAAATCTTTTACTTAAGGAATATCCAGCGTCCATCGTCGATGACGCTATCCTGAAAGCTCGTGGTTTAGACAGGAATAAAATAATAAATTCCCCACAATCGCGGGATAGTGAAAGGTCAAGCAACCTTATTCTCACGCATTCATCTAACATTCCACGTGTTAATAGTATCCTATCAAAACATTTTAATATTATCCAGCAAAGCAGTCACTTGTCTCTCATTTTTAAACAACCACCAAGAGCAGTATACCGGCGCAGTAGGAACCTGAGGGACATTTTAGTTAAGTCCAAAACAACGCCCAACTCCAACCCGAGTCCTGGATGTCAACCGTGCCGTAAGCCACGTTGCAAGGTTTGCAGTCATATGCAGACTACAACCATCGCTAAAGGAACATTCTCCGATTTCACCTTCAGGATTAGGGAAACCCTGAATTGCGACAGCGCGAACGTAGTGTATATGCTACACTGCAGTGTGTGTGGCATGGAATACATCGGTCAAACGGAAACACCGTTCAGGTTGCGTTTTAACAACCACAAGGCCCATACTCACGCGCTGCCAAATCTTCCTTTTTCTAAGCACCTGTGCCTGCCCCAGCATGCATTCGAAAACATTCACGTCATCCTTCTCCAATCGGGTTTCCAAACAAGTCGCCAAAGAGAACAAAGAGAGTCGTATTTCATACACAAATTTCGGACACTAACACATGGAATTAATGAAAACTTGGGCAGTTTTACCTTCCTCAAAAGCCTAACTAGCTAGAACAATTTGAACGTCTGGAATCCCTCCTCTTCCATGAAGCCTGCCCTCTGCGGGGTCCCACGTCCCCATTCTTACTTTTCTTAATTTTTTTTCTGAACGTATTTACTCTTTAGGTTCCTTCTCACCCGTCCTTTCGGCCCCTTCTTTTGAAAAACCAGTCTGTACTCGAATGCCTTCGCGACGAAAAGCACGAAGGGAATGGCCTACTGTGGGTCGGACGCCGCGGCACTCGGCTGCGGGATCGGGTTCCCGCACGGCGTCTCGCCGGCCGCCCTGCCTCCCTCGACCGCGGCGCCGCGCTTCCGCCGTGGCGATAACGGGCTTGTCTTAAACAGCTCTAAATGTTGTGGCTGACCCGTAACTCACGTTACAACGGTCCAAAACACCTGCACCGCTGGGGAGCGGTCCGTTCTGTGATGTTATGCACTGTACACATGCATGCGTGCGCTTGTTTCTTTCTTCTTTTTGTGTTTCTTTTTTTGTTTTATTTGTGGTTTTGCTTTGTACTTTCCTTGTTAGAATATTGTTTGTGTCAATTCTGCTGGGTTCACCGCCCACACCGAAGGGAGCTTCTCTCGAAACATTCCTTCTGAGAAGCAACTAGTTCCCTCCCTATCTATTTCTATAGCTTTGTTACCCAAGCCTCCGCCGTTGCCTTCCTATATTTATTTTTATTTTTTAATGTTACTTTTGCTTCCTTTATTTTTATATTTTTGTGCACATATGTGTTTTTCCCCTCACCCTCTTCCCCCTAAGTGGACTGGGGCACTTGCGTCTTATACTGACTTTGCGTCCCTTTCCACTAACGGGAGAGAGAGTGGTTTCACCTCACCCTTTGCGCACGCTGCGTACAAAATGAGAAATTGTGTTCATTCTTGTGTATACCCTGAGGAAGGACGGTCCTCCGTCCGAAACTGTCGGTATTAAATTAAGATAATTGCAAGGTTGTGACCCCTTCTTCTACAAGTCTTCCTGGCCCATTGAACGACAAGACTTCCTGCAACTACTTCTACTACAATGGCTGCCAGCGCTCACACAACCGAGCGATTATCTATTCACCTCCCACGGAACCCCATCACCACTGCTATAATTGGCGACGAACTTTTCAAACACGTGTACGAGTATTTCGACCCGGCGCAACAAAACACCCCTGGCTTCGTGGTATACAGATCAGCCAAGTTCGCGGATATTCCGGCACTCTTGGAGTACCTGCCTGCCACCATCCGTAGAGTGATCCTTCACGTTGGGACAGCCGACATCGCGGCCACGGGCGCCGCTGCCGCTCTGTCAGGCCTGAGGGAGATCGTGGGGAGAATCGGCCGTGAGCACCCCTCGTTGAAAGTGTGCCTGAGTCTTCCTGTTCCACGCGCCCTGAACCGCCGACGCCGAGGAGCCAACAGAAGGTTCGTCCACTGGTTCAACGCTCAGGCGAAAGTCTTTGTGGAACAGGTGCGGAGGCTATGTCACCAACGGCGGCTTGGCAGGGACGTGGTATATATCAATCACGCACTTGAAGAGTTGCCACCATGGAGAGTGCTCGCGGCCGATGGACATCATCTGAGCTTCGAGGGCGTGGCTATCGTGTGCGAGCACCTGAAACGCGCCCTCGGTGCCAGACCCCCCGCTACGGGATGGAGCGTTCGTGGACAATCGATGGCGACGACCCAGGGAGGCAGCGGCGCAAGAACAGCGCCATCACTGGCTCGTCCGAGAACCCAAAAGGCCGAGACACCCCCCGTACCGCCACGCCGCCGCTACATGACGAGACAAGCCTGCACCGAGGCGGCACGACACAACCCAACGCAGCGCAGCGACTGACTCGCTGCCGCCACAGGTACGGCCCGCTCCCCAGAAACTCACTCACCGTCATTTCTAAAAATCCGGAAAACTATCGAAAAACGAATTAGATATGAATCCCACGCGACCACTCTAACTAGCTATTCAGAATCGGAAGCCATACCAAAAGGTTTGCGACTGCAGCTTACCCCGGCGATGACAACCCTTAACGCAGATGAGGACGCGGAATGGAAACAGATTCTACATGACAGTTCATTACGTCTTGTGGACCTAATTATACGGCACAGCCAACGAAAAGCTCTCGAATTCGAGCATGTCGAGCAATCCTTACGTCGTGAACCGGACCTTACGCCGAGAGAAATAACTCAGCTAAAAGAATTCGAAGAACGAAAGAAAAAAGACACAAATATGCAGAAACTTAGCAAACTCCGGCGAGACGGTGTGACCCCGGCGCCACGTTCACCAATTCCGCCTTCTACTAAAAGCACGCTAGGCCCTGAGCAACCTAATACTAGCCGGTCTTCCATCGAGGCTGACAACGTTGTGAACGTATCGAGCCATCCACTCTCTCCTTCGGAACGAAAGTTGCTCTCCAAGGGTTTAACTTTCTGCCCGACAACGGGAAAATTCAACGAATTCCAATTATATCAGGATCTGGATAACTTTGCAAGGAATCTACGTCTGCGCGAGTACTTCCGAAACCGCGAAAGCAACCGTGAAATCAACATACCCGGGATATCAAACCAATCATGGACTCCAAACGAACACAGAGATAAACATCTAGATATGTACATCGCCGCCGTTCAAAAGGATATCATCGCCTCATATTCAAAATCAAAATCAAAAAAAGTCCCGAACAACCTCTCATCCGAGGAACGCCGAGCCCTCGACTCTTTAAATCAGCGATCTGACATTGTCATCAAGCCGGCGGACAAAGGCGGTGCTGTTGTTGTTATGGACAAGTCCGAATACATAACAGAAGGTTTCCGGCAATTGGAAAACGAACAATTTTACACGGAGCTAACCAGTGATCCCACAGGTCAATTGGAAATCGAAATTAACAATAAGTTAAAATCACTTCATCAAGATCAAAAGATATCCGGGGAAATTCTTAAAGCAATGACTCCAGTCAGACCAGTCCCTGGACGGTTCTACCTACTCCCGAAAATACACAAACCCAACCGTCCGGGCCGTCCCATTGTGTCAAGCAACGGCACATTCACCGAAAAAATATCTAGCGTCCTCGACTTCCTTTTGAAGGACATTATACCAACTATCCCGGCCTACATTAAGGACACAAATCACTTTCTCAGAGTGATATCTAACCTCAAAATTCCCAACCGAAGCTTCTTGGTTACAATGGATGTGACATCTTTATATACAAATATCCCCCACCCAGACGGCATACGCGCGACAGTGGATGCATACTTGAGGACAGATCCCCCCGTTCATCTTGATGAGGAAACTCTTTCTGCAATCCTAGGCTTAGTACTGAACTACAACAACTTTGAATTTGAGGGAAGACACTATCTTCAGGTCAACGGCACGGCGATGGGAACAAAGATGGCTCCGGCCTACGCTAACTTATTCATGGCAGCACTGGAAACAGAATTCCTTGACACTCAGTCCTTGAAACCACTCCTTTATAAACGTTTCCTGGACGATATTTTTTTCATTTGGCCGCACGACGAAGCCAGCCTCTTGGCATTCATAGCGAGGTATAACGCATTTCATCCTTCCATATCGTTCACCCACAGCATCTCCACAAAATTTATAAACTTTTTGGACGTTCAAATAGAGAAAAAAGGCAGCGTGCTTAGGACAACTCTCTACAAAAAACCCACTGACCGCCAGCAGTACCTACATTTTAAGAGCAGCCACCCACGGCACTGCAAAACTGGCATACCCTACTCACAGGCTCACAGATACCGACGGATTTGCTCTGAGCTCGAAGACTTTGACCGCCATGCTGAGCAGCTAAAAACAAATCTTTTACTTAAGGAATATCCAGCGTCCATCGTCGATGACGCTATCCTGAAAGCTCGTGGTTTAGACAGGAATAAAATAATAAATTCCCCACAATCGCGGGATAGTGAAAGGTCAAGCAACCTTATTCTCACGCATTCATCTAACATTCCACGTGTTAATAGTATCCTATCAAAACATTTTAATATTATCCAGCAAAGCAGTCACTTGTCTCTCATTTTTAAACAACCACCAAGAGCAGTATACCGGCGCAGTAGGAACCTGAGGGACATTTTAGTTAAGTCCAAAACAACGCCCAACTCCAACCCGAGTCCTGGATGTCAACCGTGCCGTAAGCCACGTTGCAAGGTTTGCAGTCATATGCAGACTACAACCATCGCTAAAGGAACATTCTCCGATTTCACCTTCAGGATTAGGGAAACCCTGAATTGCGACAGCGCGAACGTAGTGTATATGCTACACTGCAGTGTGTGTGGCATGGAATACATCGGTCAAACGGAAACACCGTTCAGGTTGCGTTTTAACAACCGCAAGGCCCATACTCACGCGCTGCCAAATCTTCCTTTTTCTAAGCACCTGTGCCTGCCCCAGCATGCATTCGAAAACATTCACGTCATCCTTCTCCAATCGGGTTTCCAAACAAGTCGCCAAAGAGAACAAAGAGAGTCGTATTTCATACACAAATTTCGGACACTAACACATGGAATTAATGAAAACTTGGGCAGTTTTACCTTCCTCAAAAGCCTAACTAGCTAGAACAATTTGAACGTCTGGAATCCCTCCTCTTCCATGAAGCCTGCCCTCTGCGGGGTCCCACGTCCCCATTCTTACTTTTCTTAATTTTTTTTCTGAACGTATTTACTCTTTAGGTTCCTTCTCACCCGTCCTTTCGGCCCCTTCTTTTGAAAAACCAGTCTGTACTCGAATGCCTTCGCGACGAAAAGCACGAAGGGAATGGCCTACTGTGGGTCGGACGCCGCGGCACTCGGCTGCGGGATCGGGTTCCCGCACGGCGTCTGGCCGGCCGCCCTGCCTCCCTCGACCGCGGCGCCGCGCTTCCGCCGTGGCGATAACGGGCTTGTCTTAAACAGCTCTAAATGTTGTGGCTGACTCGTAACTCACGTTACAACGGTCCAAAACACCTGCACCGCTGGGGAGCGGTCCGTTCTGTGATGTTATGCACTGTACACATGCATGCGTGCGCTTGTTTCTTTCTTCTTTTTGTGTTTCTTTTTTTGTTTTATTTGTGGTTTTGCTTTGTATTTTCCTTGTTAGAATATTGTTTGTGTCAATTCTGCTGGGTTTACCGCCCACACCGAAGGGAGCTTCTCTCGAAACATTCCTTCTGAGAAGCAACTAGTTCCCTCCCTATCTATTTCTATAGCTTTGTTACCCAAGCCTCCGCCGTTGCCTTCCTATATTTATTTTTATTTTTTAATGTTACTTTTGCTTCCTTTATTTTTATATTTTTGTGCACATATGTGTTTTTCCCCTCACCCTCTTCCCCCTAAGTGGACTGGGGCACTTGCGTCTTATACTGACTTTGCGTCCCTTTCCACTAACGGGAGAGAGAGTGGTTTCACCTCACCCTTTGCGCACGCTGCGTACAAAATGAGAAATTGTGTTCATTCTTGTGTATACCCTGAGGAAGGACGGTCCTCCGTCCGAAACTGTCGGTATTAAATTAAGATAATTGCAAGGTAGTGACCCCTTCTTATATATATATATATATATATATTGTTAGACGGTTGCCGGCCGAAGTGTACGGGAGGAGACCGTATAAGTCACTGCCGACGCGGTCAAATAGGCGTGGCGGGGTAGGTAGCGGCTGCAATTCTCCAGCAGAACGATGAGGAGGTGGCTTGCGACGTTGAAAGGTAAGCCATGACCGCACGTATTTGCGGATGAATGTGTACATGCTACGCCAATAATATCGTAGTCGGATGCGATCGTAGGTCTTGACCACTCCAACTTGACCACACTGCGGGTCAGCATGACAATGGGCGCAGACTTCCGAGCGAAGGTGGCGGGGAATAACTAGCAACCACTTGCGGCCGTCGGAGGTGTAGTTGCGGCGATAAAGGAGGTTATCACGTATTGAGAAATGGGAAGCATTGCGGCGAAGAGTGCGCGAAGGAGAAGCAGCCGTAAGGTTGGTGAGGAAGTCAATAAGAGAAGAGATCGATGGGTCGGCACGCTGCGAGGAAGCATGGCGCTGATGTGAAGCATCGGTGAGGAGGCGTCGAAGGTGGAAAGGCTGGAAATATTGGCTGGAAGTGGGCAGCGGGATAGAGCATCGGCGTCTTGAAGTTTGCGGCCAGTGCGATATACGACGCGGATATCGTACTCCTGGAGGCGAAGGGCCCACCTCGCGAGGCGACCGCATGGATCTTTCAGAGAGGAAAGCCAGCATAGCGCATGGTGGTCGGTCACGACTTCAAACAGGCGGCCATAGAGGTAAGGGCGGAACTTGGTAAGGGCCCAAATTATCGCCAGACACTCTTTCAGTGACCGAGTAGTTAGATTCAGCCCTTGTTATCGTGCGGCTGGCATAGGCAACGACGTACTCGATGAAGCCAGATTTGCGTTGTGCGAGTACGGCGCCAATGCCTACCCCACTGGCGTCAGTATGACCCAGGTAGGTGCGTTTGGGTCGAAATGGCGCAGTATCGGGATACGGCGCAAAGATCGAAGGCGTCGTCACAAACTTGGGACCACTGAGAAAGATCGGAACTGCCGGACAGAAGTTGTGTCAAAGGTGCAGCAATTGAGGCAAAGTTGCGCATAAACCTACCGAAGTAGGAGCACAAACCTAGGAACCTGCGCAGTTCTTTGATAGAAGTAGGTTGAGGGAACGCAGCCACAGCACAAAGCTTAGCCGGGTCCGGACGGACAACCTGCTTGGAAACAACGTGGCCTAAAATGGTAAATTGGTGGGCGGAAAAATGACACTTCTTTAAGTTGAGCTGAACGCCGGCGTCAGAGAGGCAGGTCAAAACGTGCTTCAGTCGGGAGAGGTGAGTGCCAAAGTCAGGCGAAAACACGACGATGTCGTCGAGGTAACAGAGGCAGGTCTTCCACTTCAGCCCACGCAGAATGGTATCCATCATCCGCTCAAAGGTGGCAGGAGCATTACAAAGGCCGAAAGGCATCACAGTAAATTCATATAGGCCGTCAGGGGTTACAAAGGCTGTTTTGGGGCGATCGGTCTCTTCCATGGGTACCTGCCAGTACCCGGAGCGTAAATCTAAAGAAGCAAATATTTCGGCACCTTGCAAGCAGTCTAGCGCATCATCAATGCGTGGCACGGGATATACGTCCTTGCGCGTGATCTTGTTAAGGCGGCGGTGGTCTACACAGAAACGGATGGAGCCGTCTTTTTTTTTGACAAGCACAACTGGCGAAGCCCAAGGAATGCTTGAAGGCTGGATGACGCCGCTCTTGAGCATTTGGTCGACTTGATCTTCAATGACTTGGCGCTCGGCTGTCGACACACTATAGGGGCGCTGCCGTAGATGAGCGTGGGCACCTATGTCGATACGATGTGTGATAGTCGAGGTTCGGGCAAGGGAGCTGTGATGGCAGTCGAAGGAGGCGCTGAACTGGTGGAGCAAGTGGAGAAGCTGCGTGCGCTGCGGCGGAGGCAGATCTGCGTCGATGTAGCGGAGAAACAGTTTTGTAGTGGAAGGAGTGGGCGTAGAAGATGGTGGGCTGAGCGCAGTGAGATTGATGTGCGATGCATCGTCAGTCTCCTCACGCGTTATAATAGACACGATGGGTCTGACACTTCCGACACATTCGCCACGGCGCAAAGCACTAGGGCAGGAGAACGGGTTACAGACCCACCGTACGGATAGGCCAGCAGAAATAGTCAATACGGCGTAAAGCAGGGGAAGACACTTCCGGCGGAGAAAAGTATGAGCGGGCGTGAAAAGTACAGTGTCATCACGGAGAGGGTCACAACAGAGGCGCACAAGAACGGAAGAGCACGGAGGCAAGTCGATGTCTTCGGCGACGAGGGTTTTAGTACATGGCGACGAGAGAGCAGCGTCCGGCAGCGATTGGGGAAAGGCAGAGAATCCGACTTCAGCGCGAGCGCAATCTATGACCGCAGCATGACGAGACAGGAAATCCCAGCCCAAAATAACATCGTGGGAACAAAACGGCAGGACGACGAACTCGATCGTATGTAAGACGTCCTGAATTAAGACTCGAGCGGTGCAAGCTGCTGACGGCTTGATGTACTGAGCGCTGGCCGTGCGCAGCGAGAGACCGGCAATTGGCGTCTTAACTTTCTTCAAGCGGCGACAAAGTTGTGCGTCTATTACTGAAATTGCGGCGCCAGTGTCGACAAGGGCCATGACAGAAATTCCCTCGACCGAAACGTCAATAAGGTTCGCAGGTGACAGCTGAGGTATTTGGTAGTTCGACGGGGACGCAGTTCTTGCCTCAGGAACTGCGGCATCTAGTTTTCCTATTGCGAAATATTAGGACGGCGACGCATCGGAGAGATGGAGCGGCGTCGCGGCGAAGGGGACGGCGATCGGTAAGCGGTGAACGGTCGGGGGAGAACGGTCGAGTCGACGGACGGGGCTCAGCAGACGCAGAGTACTGACGCGCTGGAGGCCAGTAGCCGACCGGCGGTGCCGAAACTGGGAGACGGCGACGACAATCGCGTGCTACGTGCCCAGGCAATCCGCAGGAGTAGCAAATAGGCCGGTTATCCTTCGTGCGCCAGGGATCTCGGTCTCGTGGAGAGGGTCGCATATAAGGTTCCGGTACTGGTACGGGCACTGACACTGTAGGGTACGTAGGCGGCGGAGTTTGAGCAACGACTTCGGCGTAAGTAAGTAGACGGGCGACAGGTCTTGGGACGACGTTGGCATAACTCAGAGGGGTGGCGACCGGTCTGGGAGCGGTGTCAGCGTACGTCAGCGGAGCAGCGACATGTGATGGTGAATGGGCGGACGGAAGCGCCTCAGCAACCTGCTCTCGAATAGCATGTTGGAGTGCCGGGGCCAAATATGGTGGCGACCCCTGAGGGCTAGGCAGAAGAGAAAGCTGACGGGACACCTCCTCAGGCACAAAGTCTTTGATTTGCTGCAGCAGAGAGGAGTTATCAGCTGCGGGTGTCAGTCCAGCAAGTGACTCTACATGAGCTGAGTGCTGACGAGTCAGGACCCGCTGCCTACGCAGCTCCTCGAAGCTCTGGCATAGCGTGATGACTTCTGAAACGGCGCGCAAGTCCCGCTCTAACAGCATTTGAAAGGCGTCATCGTCAATACCTTTCAGGATCTGCTTTATCTTGTCAGCTTCCGGCATGCTGACGTTCACTCGGTTGCAGAGGGCGATTACATCTTCTATGTAGCTAGTGAAGCTTTCGCCGACCTGCTGCGACCGTTCACGCAAGCGCTGTTCGGCGCGGAGTTGTCTGACGGCTGGGCGACCAATCACTTCGGGGAACTTCGTCTTGAAGGCTGACCAAGTCGCAACGTCCCCTTCATGGTTGCGGTACCATAAATTGGCGACACCGGTAAGATAAAAATCGATCCTTTAAATCGCCTCGTTGATTTTGCGATGCTCTCAAGGAGGTGCGTTTGAAGCACAGAAGCACGCGATGCGAAGCGCTTCTTATGGTGAAGCTGCTGTATCTGGAATCTACAGGGAGGTTTCTAAAACTCTGTCTCTCCCGTAAACGAGAGTAGAGTAAGCATGAAATGTTTACGGGCCTAATGTCATCTCGGTGGATACCCGAACCGCACCGTACAGGAAGGGAGGAACGCCACCACCCGTTCAGCGCGATGCCTTGCCATTTGAACGCAAGGCTTTTTGAGGAAAGGAAATGGCGCAGTAATTCTCTGCCATCTCGGTGGACACCCGAACCGCACCGTAAAGGAAGGGAGGAACGCCACCACCCGTTCGGCGCGATGCCTTGCCCTTTGAACGCAGCGCTTCTCCCCCGGATCACGTATGACAACGAAGTGTAACGTGGCATTTATGTGCTTTTTGCACGCCTTATTAGAAATCGGAAATTATAATTCCGTGCATTATCAAACCCACAGCTCCACTGATATCTTGATAAACGTTGAGAAGGCACTGGCAGCAGTTATTTTTTGTCTCGTTTGGAGACCAACCGGTGCTTGCATGCCGGTCGCGTAGGAGGGCTTAGAGAGTCTCGTTAAATCTCGTTAAGTCTCGTACGGTGCCCGGATGTTCTCGTTTCAGAGCCCGGATGAGTGGATTTCAGTGCCCGGATGAGTGGATTTCAGTGCCCGGATGAGTGGATTTCAGTGCCCGGATGAGTGGATTTCAGTGCCCGGATGATGGCTCTAGGTCTCGGCGTGACGTCACCACACTGCCGACAACGGGGGCTAAAAGCATTTCATGCTTAAAATATGACATTCTTGAGCTTAGTCTCGTCGTCCTATTTGTTTTAGAGGCTCACACGTTCGTAAGACGCGATCCAATCTTCCACGTCGTGTTCATCTGTTCCGCTGAAGACAGCCGGGTCCCGCTGGCGAAGTTTCCGGCACAGATGACAGTCGGTGGGCCTGCTTGCACTGCTTGATTTTGGGTGTCCACAGGCATAGCAGGTGTTGGAAGAGTGCGGTTACGGAGCTCCAGAGCCGATATCGTTACCCGGTGACTCCACCAAATGTAAGACGGGGGTTTGTTAAAGGCACTGGGACCTTATTAAAGGAGCAGGGCGGCAACCGTATGCGGTCAGCCAAAGCGAGCCCAAAGCACGCGCAGCGATGGGAAACCAACTACGCAACCTACGAGCACGCGACTGCTTGTTTTGAGGTGGAGCGACGCAGTCATTTCTTAGCTCGGGGCCGTTTTTAAGCTTTACTTCAAATCTCGTAGGTAAGCCCGCGCGACGTGATAGTAGGCGACTCAGTTTGGTGACGGGCACATTGGCCGTATTAATGACAAACGGCGCTAGATATCCGTGCGCTCGTAGTGTGCGGCACCTGAGGCGACGGTCAAGGCGGAAGCAGCTGAAGAAATGCGACGGCGCTTGCGCTTTCGGTTCACATCCCATAGCGACGAGCATTGAAAAATTAAAATGGTGTATGTTCGTAACAAATGCATTACGCGGATTCATGATGAGTAACGCAAAACGCACTTGACGACTTTGCCGCTGCCGTCGTCTCAGATCACGGCAAACAGTAGAACGTGCGGCCTTTTTCAAAGAAGTGCGTTTCTGCTCCGCGGCGTCAAGAAAAGTGGTACCTTTTTAACGTAGTCAACCCGAGTAGAAGAGCGAGTACATGTGTTGACCCTGATTGGTTCATTGTTTTCCTTTGCTGGGCGGTCGCCGGTATGCCTGGCAACAATATTAGACTAACATTAAGTGCAGGTAGCCGTTAAGCTGGTCTTACCTGTTCGCGCCGCAGGTGGAAGTTAATGAAGATGACGATGTGCAAAGCACAGCGTGTGTGTCTGTGTTGCATTTTAACAAGAGTCGTGATCGGCTGCGATAGCATAGTGCTCTCGTTCAGTGGCCACCGCAGCTGATCTGTTCGCGCCGCTATAGCTTCGAAACACAGTCGCGGAAATGTTAATTTTGTTGCTGCACCATCGTTGTCATGGACGCTACAAGATTCTTGGTTGGGTGAAACCCCGTAAAGCAGTGCTTTCGCATTAAAGCGAGTTTCGCCGTTGGCGGGCGGGTATATCCAGTTTTCCTTCGAACAACATAACTGCAGCCTTTTTCTTCTCTTACTTAGACCAAATAGTACTTCAAAAGCGGGACCTTGTAGCCTGTAACCGTATCTCAACGTGACATGAAAGATGACGTCGCAATTAGACGCGCCAGATGATGCAGGTAGCGCTGTAGTACGTCCTGTTCTGTGGGCAGAGTGGTTCAGTTTAATTGCACGTGTCATTGATTAGGCTTAATGTGGGACTGAGATTTTGATCTGCTCTTCATTTACATTCTTAACTTAGCAGCTGCCTATTTTTGTGTTACCTGTTTTCGGGCCTTATTTCAGGCATTTTGTTTCTTAAGCTTGTCTATGAGGTGTCGGGTACGCATTAAACACAAGGCTCATTTCTCGGCGGTTTCACTCCGGAACTCGAGACGATCGCACGTGTTGTCTAAAATCATTGAGGTAGTATTGTCTTGATGAACTAAACTACTAGCCTTCACTACCCATCATGGAGCTGTCTCTTGAGACGCCAACGGAAAATGATCTCTCCCGCCAGTGCGAATGAGATGACGCAGCCAGCCAGATAAGGGGCAATGTACAAATGAAACGGCTCTGCTACTGCGACCTCCTGCGTGCTGTCAAGAACAACTCGTTTTGGGCGAGGTACAGCCACTTCCCCTTCTGCGATGGCCAGCAGTACACGGCGGTGCTGGTAGCTGGAAAGACATTGTAGAGCATTAATTTATTTTCAGCCCAGGGTCACTTTGTTTTTTTTTTCTAGTTAGTTCCTTTACATGATTAGTTCTTGATATCGCCTTTGACACCACGCGTTTAAGGCAACCACTTCTTGGCAACTGGCTCAGGCAGCTGTGCGAGCAGTGAGCGGTACCGAACAGGCCAGTGCAAAACTTGAAATGATAATTATCACACTAACGATAATTTCCAAATAGCGCGTCGACGTTCAAACCATTCAAACCTGCAGATGCGGCTGCATCGTACTCAATATGCGCTGCCTATTTAAAGCCCGCAAACATTAATCTGAAAGCATTCCTGGAAGTCATCTAAAGTTCACTAGTTTTTCCGAAAAAATGCGAAATCCGATGACTGAAATAACCTCGTCTAAAACTCGCCTTCTGTGCACTCAAAAAATATCACTAGAATGCAAATATCTGACGGTATTCCTCGTTATGTCCATGACAACCTTCACTTTGTGTAACTATACACAAAAAGCTTGAAGTAATTAAAAAGCAGAATATGCCCCACGGAGAGGAGGCACTGTTAGTGAAGACGAAAATACAGATACAAACCATGGGCGCTATGCCGGAAGACCCGAGTTCGGCGCTCGCCCGAGTTTCATGCGAGTTTGCGATGACGGCAGTCAGTGAAAGAAGATAGCGCGGAACGTGCGCAGGCAGCGGACAATAAAATGTAGAGATAAAGCTACTTAAAGGTGATAAAAGCGCACCCTGCGCGCCTGTTTCACACTTCAAACACAATACACTGTGCAATACCAGGCCGCAGCGCTACCTGAAGTTATCAGCGCCATATCAGCAATCGCGAAATTGTGACTTCTCTGCTATCTATCTGCACACTCGCCGCTAGCTGTTTGACACGCCTTTTCGGGCGCGTCAAAGGCGTGTCTTCTCTTTCAGGCTCTATCTGTCTCTCCATTTCCGAAGACGAACAGTGCGCACTAGGTGCACTCTTGTATCAACCCTTTCTCTTCTCTCGAATACGTTAAAAGGCAACAGATAATATTATGAACATTTTGTTCATTTCCAAATGTATTGTAAAATTTGAATTCAATGAAGCATTGTTGAAAAGCATAGCGTTAGGAAATTAACAAAGATTTGACACTTTCTGCCGCTAGTGGCGATAGTGAGGCCATTGCTTGCAGCGTGGCTTGCATACAAACTAGAGCGGCAGCCCACCGTGCCGAAAACGAGAGAGCTCCTGCGCTGACACGCCGCCGGTAGCGCTGCCTTCGACTGGAAAGACTGGGCAACTACTACACACTGAATCTGTCTTATTTTTCGGCCATTGCGATAATATATTTTATTGTGTCATGTATAAAAATATAACAGTCATGCATCTTCTGGCTTGCATAATACACAAAAGCAAAACACTTGACTGCACTGCACCCCCGCGTCACTGCTGCTCTCTGCAGTGACCTCAGGTGGAGTTCTCCGATGCTACGGCCACTGCCGCACCCCGCTATGGCCAACCATTGCCTTTAGTACGCTCTTGGCGAATCTCAGCGGTAGAAATTGGCCGTGCGAGCGGCTGTGATGCGGTGTGAGAAAAAAGAATTGCTGTTTGGCTCTATTCAATGATTCATTACGTATGCCTGTTGTGTGTGACGCCTGTTTAGTGCACTGCGGATGCGAAGAGCGTGCTACCCAGCGATACAACTCATCCTATGTCATCAGACGCTGACTAAAAGCTGTGAAGGTGGCGGCGCGCGTATTTGCGTAGTATTTGTTGACGGCGCGCACTTCAAGGTTTTGCGGACTGGTTTTGTCGCTAACGTCGATCGCCGTTGTATACCGCAGTGACATCACAAAATTATCGTTCGGGCAGATGAGGGATCCGGTTTTTAATAATGGAATCGGACTTATAACAGAAAAAGGTGTTACGGTTGTGAAGTACGCAGTGCTTGCGTACTGGAAATTACAAACTCTTTATTGCACTGGGTCTGGAGCAGCGACCGTTTGTCGATCCTGGATGTGTTTGACACATTGATGCTGAGGTTTATCACCGATGAAAGGACGGCCAAGCCAAACACCTGTGATGCGATGTTGTTGGAGCAAGCACCGTTTCGTCGTCGTGCTCCGTGTTTGACGCCTTGCAAGCAGGTGTGACGCGCCGTCAGCGTTGTGCTGTGTCTTACGTGGTTGCAACAGGCTGTAGTGTTGTGCAATCTTGGTATGCGAGCGAAGAAATCGGAGGCTCTCGCCACGTTACGTGTCCTTCGCAGAGGTGCTTAGATTAGTCAGCGATGACGTTCGTTTTGCCTGTTATATTTCGATGGTCAACATCGTCGATATCTGCCAGCAATCAGCACAGCCGCCCAGCATACCTGTAGCCGGCAGGGATGTTGGGAGTGGACCACCCATAGCGCGTACGCCTATAATTTATGTACGGCACGCCGGGGGCGTGACCAATGGTTTTGATTGACAGGTGAACTCGCAGCTAAACTCGTGAACGGTGTAGTGCCCCGAATTCATCTCGGGACTGTCATGGCGGCCGCAGCAGCAGCCTGGGTAATCGCTTCCTCTGATGGCAAATGTCAGTACGGCCGGCTGGACCCGTTTACTGCCATGGCCGACGACGAATTCCAGCGACATTTTCGCCTGTCCAAAACATCGGTACGATGGTTGTGTAAAGAGTTAGGCGACGACCCACGCCTGCGGAGAGTGCGTATCGGGCCTCATTCGCTTTCGGTCGAAGAGCAAGTCCTCTGCGCCCTCCGGTTCTTCGCGACCGGGAGCTTCCAGGGGAGCGTCGGCGCCGACCGCTTTATTGGACTCCACCAAAGCACTGTGAGCCACTGTGTGAGAGACGTCTCCGACGCTCTTATCGACGTGGCTGTGCAGAAGCGGGGCTCGCTTTCCCCACGACTGCGGCCGAGCGTGCGTATGTTAAGGAACGTTTCCTTCTGCGCGGCGGCATCACATGCGTCGTGGTATGCGTCGACGGGACCTAGATTGGCTTAAAGGCCCCTTCGAAGTCCAGCCCTGACATGGTGAAGGCCAACTATTTCACGAGGAAGGCACATTATGCATTGAACACAATGGTTGTAAGAATGCTCTGTTTTTGCTTTCATGCATGTCATGGTCAATGGAATGTTCTCCCATTTATTAGTGATAGTGGTCCGTGGGCTGTGCAGTGTCAGTGGATGTTAAGGAACCCCATATGGTCGAAGTTATTGGCAGCCCTTCACTATGGCATGCCTCATCGTTTGAGTTACTTTGGGGTATTAAACCTCTAAACCGCTTCCGTTTATCAGTAACTGAGCAGTTTCAAACACAGTGTAGATAATTTTTTGTTTTGCCTCATGTTTGTGCATGTAATAAGTGCATGGATTTTTTCAGGTATCTCATGCATGCATTTTAATGGGTTTTTAAACGGTAGCATTTGTGTCACTTGGCAGACTGCATTCTTATGCAATATTCAAAGTCGCAACAAGTGTTTCACTTTGGCTGAAGTGGAAAAGCTCCTGCCGGAAGCACTGGCGTCTGCAAGCCAGGAAAACTGGCAAAACTGTTGTGTTCATGTGGAGCAAGTTGAGGCTGAAGCATGGCAACGGGATATGATTGTTGACGCTGAAATTGAACCGGTTGTCTTCAGCATTTTTGACTCGTGCAACTCCTCCTCTGATGAGTCGAGGACTGATTCCAGTGATGAAGATTTGAGTGGAATCGAGCAATTTGTGTAATTTATGTGTAATTGATGTGAAATAATGTGTAATAATTGATGTGTAATCGAATTGATGCGTAATACACATGCTACCGAGGAAAGAGAGAGAACTCATCGGCTTGTTGTGATCACCTTTGTGCGTATGTGGGTGGAAATGTGAAATATGTGTGCATGTGGGCGTGTGTGTTGATCAGCCTACCAAGGAAATTGTAACATTTCCATCAAAAATTGTAACATTTCCATGAAATCATTGCATCATTGCTATTCAATGCATCAAATTGTATCGGGCAGTAACTTGCAGTGTAGGTTGTCAGGTGGTCGTGTTAATAGTGTCTGTATAGAAGTAGAATTTGTAAGGGAGTGCAAATAGTACTTTTTCCAATAAATATATGTATACTTTTTCCAATTAGAATATGTATACTGGTACACGTCGTCAATGTGTGCAGTTTTTGGAAGATTAAATGCAGAAAAATACGGTGGAGCTTAATCAAGGGTTGTGTCGATTATTCGAAAAGTATCTGAAAATTTGAGAGCAAATTGGATTCATTTAAAATTATTTTGAACATATACTGTATGATTCGTTCGACTAACTGAACAGAAATTTATTCAGTTATGCTGTCCAAAAAGTTGGAACATTCACAAACCCCTAGGAATTGTCCTCATTTTGTGTGTGAGGGTTGGGAATGCTTTGTATGGGTGTCTGATCTTCATGTCCTCAAAAGGGATTCCTGGTTTGGTGTTGTCTTGCATTACTGTCAATCTCTGGTCGTTTTGACATGCTATGCAGTGCCAGTGTTGAGGTAGCCAGTACTGTATGTTTTGTCCTTAATTGTTCGGAGGTGTGAATGATTTCAAGCTGGCTCTTGCTCAGTTGAGTGTGAATTTGTTTCGAGTCATGTCTTTGTTAGTACATTGGTCAGGTTTTCGTTTTATAAAATAGTGTTGTTCGATGGCTTCACATTTTTTTTTCCAATTTTGGAGCACTTGACTGATAGTGTGTTGGTGTACATCCACTGCACATGTCCTTTATTTTGTATGCATTGTGTTCCATGCCACTGGCTGTTTCCAGAATAAACCATTTCTCGCAAACACTGCGGGGTCAGCATTCTTTATTGTCCTGTCCCATTTATTGTTTGCTCTTTCGAAATATTTTTTCCTAGCGTTGTACAACTTTTTCTGCATTCTTACTTGATGCTCCCACAGCTTGGAACTCTTTTTACCTGGCTGCATGAAAATCCTAGCTGAGCAGCTTCTGCTCTTCTAGGAGAGCAGGGAAATCGAGCCAAGCTGACTCTTGAGGCAGTACTATTTTCTGTCACTGTGTGAATCAACACTATGTTCAAAATTTGACACTTAACACGGGAAAACAGGCCATATCGGGGTGGTGTGTGTAAAAATAATTTCACCACTCAGTTTAAATATACTGCTCTTTTGCCGCATATAATAGCCAAGTTATAGAGCTCTCTTCAATGACAAAGGAAAACGCGGTTTGCTTAAGAACGAAAGATATCTTAACAAAAACAAAAGAATTGCAGATATGCATAAGAATGTGACACATATACAGTCAGAACATAGGCGATTAAGAAGTCTAGAACATGTGTTCTGCGCTCCTGCATGATAAACCAGCATTCTAAATTACCAGACATCTTGCTTCTGAACTTTGCAATCAGCAAAAAATAATTGTTCTCGCCAAGTCCTTTGGGCTACTCTACAGCACAATGCCATAGTCGGTCCCAGACTTTTTTGCGAAGACTGGATCAGCCGCTAACCGGTGGCACAGAACAATTCATAACATGCCAGGTACCTTAATGGAGGCCCACAAAAAAGTGGGCTTCTTGGCAACGGCGAAATCGAAAGTTGCAGACGGCCACTTGTTAATCGGGCCACTGCAGAGGACTCACCACTGTGCTAATTAAGTAAACCCGACGAATGAATGGTATTTTTCGCACAAAACTCTCGCTTGCATCTAAAAAGTATAGTCACAATGCTGCAGAATCGGGAAGAAAACTGCCACTGCTGACCAAAAGCCGGTGCGAGCTTTCAATTTCAGACAGCTCATATTTTCACAATTTCAGACGAATTTCCGACAGCTCACATTAACGCGGTATGCATCAAATGAACAGATGCATGCAGTTGATTTCAGAACACGGCATAATATTCAAGCGATTCTGAACAAAACGAGTTTTCTCATTCAAGTCACGCGAAATTCAACTTGCGATGAAGAAAAAAATGTGCGAAAAAAAAAAGTTTCATCATCCGGGATTTTAACCCACGCACTCCCATTGCCTGTCGACTCTCCGGAGGGAAGCGTTAGACCACACGGCCACAGAACAGCGCGGAGTGATACAGCTCTCTGTATTTTTTTTTGCGGACTACTTCCGTAGCCTTCACAGCGTTGGCAGCGTTCCCTCGCGGTACAAAGCAAAATTTAATAATGCATGAATCACTCTAAAGCGCTTTAAATCCAAATCTTGCACACTATAAAACGCTTATAAAGGTGTACTAAGTGCATTATAAAATTAAACAAACCTCGTTTGTCTAATTGCACACGCAATGCACTTGGTGGAGCGACACACAAATGAAAAGTGCACCGGCGGTTGGCTCACGTGACCCGTTCTTTGTAGACCGCCCAAGAAGCCCATGAGGTGGCGCCGATGTGATGATAAAGCACGGAGTATATCCAGATAACCCAATGAAGTTGGAGGCGTGACGAGGGTGGGATTTTGTCTTGCTACCATTAGTTCACTCATCTGAGGGCGTCGCCAGAGCTCGGGAAGATTCCGAGTTTCAGCAAACTCGGGCCTTCCAGCATAGCGTCCCATCCCACACCAGAATTATAAATCATGAGCATTGAGAGTGTGTTTTGTTTTTTCTTCCTTTTCATTCGTTTTCTCGCATTTGAACCGGACGGCCGTCCGCTCAATAATACCTGTGTCCATCAGAGCGAGCGGTGTGCGTAACCGACCGGAGGGTTCAGGTCGTGCCTATGGGGACGCCATTGATGTGACGTTGCCGAAGGGGCACCCCCCTTCATATTCTGGCATCAGTAGCAGAAGGGATATTGAAAAAGCTGAAGGAGGGCAAAGCTGTCCCCCATTCCAAGCAAAAAAATCTGGCAGTAATACATTATGTTCATGTTGTGTCCCACAATTTGAAGAGAATAGGCAAAAAGGCTGGAGTAGATGTTGTTTTTTCGGCTCCTGTCAGACTGAGTGGCTTGTGTGCGAGAGTTAATCGCCCGGATAAAAGATCGGAATCTGGTCATAATTGCAAGAAAAACCACAGGATGAAGTATGTGCCATGCCAAGACAACGTGGTGTACTCAGTCCCGTTGAAGTGTGGTGGGTCATACATCGGCCAAACTGGCCGCTGTCTTAATGAAAGACTTAAAGAGCACGCAAACAATGTCAAGAACGCGGCCCGCCACATGGGTACTCACTGTCGTGACTGTTCATGTTACCCAGAATTCAAAAACAGCCAAGTTGTTACCAAACACAAGGATAAGCTTACACGAGAGATTATTGAGGCATCTGAGATCATGAAGCTGGGTGTGAATTGTATCAGCACTCCTTCCGTTGCCATCTCGGTGAAAGAGCACAACTTCCTGATTTCAAATGATCGATGTACACGCGATACAGCTGCATGCGCACAATGACTGGGATTGATACTTTCTGCTGCTCTCTGTTTCTTTGTTTTTTCTAAGGTGCAAAAGAGTATATATATGCTGTTAGCATCCGGAATAAACATTTGTTGTCAGTTCAGCGCTGTTTGTCCCCTTCTTCCCTTGGCCTTGTGCCGTTGCGCTGCTTCACTAAGATATGTCAGACCAACTCGCCCACCAGTTCATGTTGTACTAAGAATTCGTATCTTAAAGGAAAAAAGAAAGCGCAATGTCCACCTTTGGCACGATTTCTGCAGTGATGTGCGTTCTGCCGGCTGACAGTACACCGCTTGCTTGGTGTTGTAGGCCTAACATGTGCTTTACTCAAGGTGTAGCGAGAAGCGCTTTTGAACTAGCCACCAGCGGTCACAGAAATGTCTACTCTTTTTACCGCCTCTACAATAACTTTATGGTGGTATGAACGTGCAGTTTTTATTCCCGCAACGTCTTCGTAAGTGAAGCGCGCGGAAAAACGGGCCAGGCGGACCGCCTCGCACTGATAGATGCGGGTTGCATGCACGGACTCATTCTGAGCCGTTGGCAGAACAGTCATTACAGGCCATGATGCACTTGGTCACACGTTGCATGCACGTCTGCATCTTGATTTCTATCTGGAAACAGCTTGGATGACGTCACTTCTGTCAGTAAAGTGCTCTGCATGCCAATGTCTCTCCCATTCCGGACGGTTCCCGCCAGCCATCGTATGAAGCGGCGTGTGCATATTCTTCAGTTGTATAATTGAGGCTTTAATGCATTATTCCTATGGGTTTACGTCGGGCCCGTGCCAATTTGATGTTAAATTGATGTTGATTTGATTTGTTTTGATTTGATTTGTTTTGATTTGATTTGATTTGATTTGATTTGATTTGATTTGAGTTGTTGATTTGATGTTGAATTGATGTTAATTTGATGTTGCATGAAAGGGGAATGCATAATCAAGATTCCACTTTATGACTTTTGTAACATTTGCATGCATTTGTTGTGTATGCATACTATATATATCACTGTTCTTTTTCTTCACCTAGGACAGTCTGAACAAGAGAGACCTGCTGAAGAAAAATTCTGTATATATGTAAATAAATAGTCGATTTGCTCCAAGTGAGGCGTTTTTATACCTGGCTGTACTGCAGGAATGCATCGAATGTTCAGAGTCAGACTGCTGCTCTGTAGCTGCATATTAATTGACAAATAAAGCGTACTTGGTAATGACTACAGGAATACAACACACTAGACAAATGCACTACAGAAGGCAGACTACAGAGATACGACACTACAGAATTACGTCACTACAGAAGACAGACTACAGAAATACTACACTACAGAAAGACTACAGAAATACTACACTACAGAAGACAGACTACAGAAATACTACACTACAGAAGACAGACTACAGAAGTACGACACTACAGACTACAGAGGACAGACTACAGAAATACTGCATGCCCAAAATACGACAGACTACAGAATTTTTCTTTAGTAAATTCCTGTAGTGCGTTTTGACTGGGACTTAAGGGCGTCAAGTGAGATTTTACGAAGATGAGCCCCTGTGGTCACGTTATCGCGGCAATCCTAGGGCTACGGGTAGAATGGAGGTCAGTCGACCTATCTTTAAATGGAAACTTAGCGTAACTCCGGCCATTCTTACATCTGCGTGAAATTTCATTATTTGGCTCTTTAGGCCGTGTTTACGTTCACAGAGTAGCAAAAATATGTTTAATGCCAACAAGTACAGAGTTAAATAAAACTACATTCGCCTGCCTCAAGAATCAAACTCGTGATGCACTGACACAAACTGGAAGAAAATGGACATGCGGTCTAGCCTGAGAGGTCTGCATACAATGTGAGAAAGTCATCACAGGGTGTGATGGCGATGGTTGGTATTTTTAAAGCTTTTTATTTTTGAATTTTTATTTTGGGAAAAACTGTCGTGTGTGTGCGTGTGTGCGTTTGTGCGCGCGTGCGTGTATTCGTGCGTGCGTCCGTGTGTAAAGTACGGAGGGAATCGGGACAGCTTCCAAGCTCACTCCGGACCTGGAAGATGCCGCCTCCTGAATCACCGCAAGTGGGGCCTATCGCTGTCACCCCGCACTAGGGTATGAATACTAAGCGTGCTTACAACCGGGAGTCATTGATATCATGTAGCTATATCAGGCATTTTTCAGTCAAGCTCTGAGCTCTTATGAAAGGAAGGACCTCACGACCTGAAAATTTCAGAAGACCTTGAATGCATTCTTGGATAATATCCTTGAACAAAGTAGCTTAAGCCAGGTCAGCACTTGCACCCGATGGGCTTGACGCGGTCACTACATCGAGCACTAAAGAACTTGGTGGCCGATTGAATTAACACAAAAAAAAACTTACAGCACCACCGCAGATTACATGAGAACTCCAAAACATGCTGAAGGCAGGAATAGCTCGTAATCAGCTTCTTGTCTTAACTGCAACTTTGGTAACTTTCTCTTAGAAGAAAGTAACATCTCTCCAGCCCAAATGTTTAGAGGGGAGGTAGCTCAGTTATTCATACTCATGTAATAAATGGTGGAGCTTGACGCTTTTGTGACATGTCTGTCTCCTTGGACACTATCTGTTTCATCAGATGATGTCGCCAAAGAATCAGACATGTGTGCGTCAAAATCAGCCCACACCAAGATTCGCAGTGTATAAATTAAAAACAGGCAAGGCGGAGCCTCACACAAACGCCCCGTACTGATTGTCTTGAGATCACGGCTTTAATAAAACAACTAGATCGAACAAAGTCACTAATGTAAATGAAAGGAGACAAAGATAATAACAAAAAAATAAAGCAGAAATGGGACAGCAGATAATTTACGGTGCTAGAAAGTTGGAATTATCCGTGGCCTTGAATGAACTCCGGACTTGTGGCCACCAAACAAGTCGTGGATAAAAATGGCGCGCTGCACATTTACAGGTGTCACCAGTCGATGTTGTTCTCACTGAAACACAGAGCAAAAGTAAAATACGAAAATGCCGTACCCTTACTGGAATAGAAATGGTGGAATATTGTTTAAAGAACACCCGCACTTATCGCTATTACTCACACGAGTTTTACACAATCGAATACGCGGCAACATCGTTGGAAGCACAAAAGAAAATTAGAAATTAAACAAACTCTGTAAGAAGGAATTTACATAAACAAAAAAAACTGGAGGAATTTAGTAAGCCTTGGCACCTAGAGCGACAACTTCATAGAGAGTATTCTCCAGTTGTTCGGATACTTATTTCCTAAAAAAGCTTTTTGAACTATTCACTGGAAAAATGTTATGCTCCAATTTATATGTACTTTTGTAGAGTGATTACCGTGTGCAGATGCTTTCGATATCGAAAGATACTCATTTTAAGCATCTGAAAGCAGAAATATTTTAACGAAAAACTGGGAATTCAGTTTGTGTTTAAAATTTGCTGGCTTGCTACTTTGCATGGGGAAGCGAAATTGGGAAACAAAGACGGAAGGAGAGCGGTGCAGAAAAAGAATAAGGGGAGAATATGAACCGCGGCCATTAAATACACATTGTTACGAAGACGACGAAGCTGGTAGTGGCGCAGGACGGAGCGCTCGCGCTAGGCCAGCGGCCATTCAATCATCTCTTGTCCATCGTTCATCACGCCTCATTCTTCGGCTGGCCGCCACAACAATATTATGGTGCATCTGGGAGTAATTGTGTAACGTATGAAGTGATAACAATAATAATACTTTATTTCCACCAAATCAAATACAATTTGATGGAGGAGGGGAGAAAAAAAGCCGCTATCCGCTTGACGGAGTTCTGTCCTGTTCAGACGGAAGTGACAGAAAACCAGGAATTAAATTGAACATCAAGTCATACATGAATAAAAACATCAATATAAGCAATGTCTATAGCCGAACAGAATAAGCAGAAATCAACACGGGGAATCAGCAACGAATAAAGGGTATTAGCACAGTAAACGCCCTGTCATCAAATAACAAAAAAGGTGGAGAGCAATTCATAAAACAGGAGTTGATGTATTAGCATTTAACCAAATGAACAATCATACTACGCACAGAGGAGATGGTGATTTCGTGGAGGCTTACGCCTGCAACAATTAAATTGTTTTGTAAATACGGCAGTTGGTAATTAATTCTTTGACGACCGTAGCTAGTTCTTGTAAATGGTAAAACCCATTGTGGTTTTTTGGCGATGCGCATATGGTGAATCGGTCTGATGCAAAGGAGCCAGAGAGGAAATGGTGTCCATATGGCGCTTTTGCTCAACTTACAGTTGAGCAAAATCAAACTGCCTGTAAGCATAGAGGTTTAATATGGTAATAATGTTGAGGTTAATTATCAAATCCTGAGTTGTGTGTCTAACGCGCAAGTCACAAACTATACGAAGGATTTTTTCTGAAGCACCAATATTTTGTGTAAGTTAGTATGTGTTGTTGTTGCTCACACTAATGTGCAGTAATTTAGGTGTGAACAGAAAAGGGAATTATATAAGACAAGTTTGATTGTCTGTGGTAAAATATGTCTTTGGCGTGATAGAAAACCTAGAACCTTGGATGTCTCCAACATGACATGACTGGCATGGTCATCCCACAGCATATTTTCGTGAAAGTAAACACCAAGTGATTTGAATGATTTTACTATTTCAATTGTGATTTATAAGAGAGAGCTATTTCTGCACTACAAGTTTTATTCTTCGGACGGAAAATTACTGATTTGGATTTTGACACATTTATAGAAAGAAACTTTGATTCTGACCATTGCTCTAGATTGTTTAATATGCCATTAGCATGCATGTTTAGATCGTCACAGGTATCACCAGGTATAAGGATAGTAGTGTCATCGGCATAAATTATAAAGTGGGAGGAAGAGTCAGTAGTTACAATATGATTAATAAAGAGATTCAACAGTAGAGGGCCAATGATGCTGCCCTTAGGGACAGCGGTATTGACTGAGCGTTGTGATGATTTGAAGTTTCTAATCTGAACATATTGTTTTCGAGATAATAAATAAGATTTCAAGAGATGCAAAGCTTGTCCTCGTATCCCGTGTAGTTCAAGCTTTTCTAGAGGAATACTGTGACTAATTCTTTCGAACGCCTTCGTGAAATCCAGAAATATGCTTAGTACTAACATTTTGTTTTAAAAATGTTCTAATATATATTTCTTTTCGTTGAGAAGGGTAAGCTCTGTCGATTTATTCTGTCTGAATCCATACTGTGAACTAGTAATTATGTTATGTGATTGCAGAAATTTTTCCATTCGTAATAGCATGATTTTTTCTAGACCTTTAGAAAGTACAGGAAGAATAATAATTGGTCTGTAATTACCAAAGTCATTCTTAGTACTCATTTTATAAAGGACAGTCACCTTTGCTATTAGCATATCTGAGGGGAAGGTTGCGGTTTCAAGACATAGGTTGTATATATAAGCAAGAGAAGTAGTGATGTAGTCAATGATATATTTCACAAGGCGAATCTGGATGCTGTTTTGACGTCACAAGAAGTGGAGATTGATAATTCATGGAATGTTCGTATAAGTTCTCTTTCATCAACAGGTGCAAGGAAAAGGGTGGCAGGGCACCTAGAGATAGATCTATGGTGCAGTTCAGATGCAGGTTGAACAAATTGTGTGAAATGAGTGTTAATATCTTCGGCCAAGTTTTCTCCTGCATAATCTTTTCCGTCATGAGTCACCTTATCAATGGCAGCGTTGACATACTTGGCATCAAGGGATCGCAGCTTTTTCCAGAGTATGTCAGGACGGTCGACTGAGCCAAAGTAATTCTCGTAATAATGTCTCCTTGCATTGCGGATGTCATTGTTACTTATTTCTGTATTTCTTGAATTGTCCAAGAATATAAATATTTTTTGATGCAACAATAGAACTGTACAGTTTGTTCTTCTGTTTTATACGCACAAGTAGCTCTAGTGATATCCATGGTTTCCGCACGTTCCTACCCTTTCGTTTGTTTTTAAGAGGGGAATGCTTGCCATATATAGAGTTAAACTTTTCTGCAAAGGCTCGATAAGCGTCATTCGCGTTGCTTTTATTATATATGTCGTTCCAGTTTACACCGCACATCTCCGCACGAAAAGCGTCGAGGGATGCTGCTGTTATGACTTGGATTAAAGATGCATTCTGCTTTCTAAATTAGGGTTTCACAGTCTGACAGAATAAATAGATTCCCATGTGGTCACTGAAATCACAACAAGTTACCCCGGATATTACGGATGAAGGATTGATATTGGTGATAAATAGATGAAGAAGTGTTTCGGAACTTGAGGCTATACGGGTCGGATCTTTGGCAGTAATCGCCAAACCGAAGCTGCGCAGAATTATACCGAAGTTGACACTGTTTGCTGCGTTGGAAAACATGTCTATGTTAAAATCACCGCTTATGAATAACTCATATTTATGTTCGCTTATAAAAGTAACAAAAGACTCGATGTATTCAAAAAACAAAGAAATGCCACCGCTCGATGGTCTATGAAACACAGAAAACACGGTATTATTGGTTATTACAGAAACAACTTTCACATCTGAAGACATAAAACATAGGTCTTCCGCCATGTCACACTCGATTCGGTTGTTAACAAGAATACACACTTCTCCACCTCGACAACAATCACGGTTCATAGAAAAAGTTAAAAATGACGGCAGATGGAAGTTATTCGTATTCAGCCATGATTCTGAAATCATAACAAGGTCAAACGAAAAGCCAATTGCCTGGAGTAAAATTTGAAACTCATCTAGTTCGTTGTTTAAAGATCACACATTGAGATGGAAGCATTTCAATACAGACGAACATAGCCACTGGGGGAGCAACGTGCGGCATATAGCACTGGGTAACAGATAACGTACGCTTGCAGCCATGACAGAAGTAGTGGTATGGCATTGCAATGAAGAGGAAATTACCAGTCGACAAAATTAGCTAGATCGCGTGCATCGGTGACCACCTGCACGAAGTCGCCTTCCTTTTTGCGGATGAGGACTTTGCCGTTTGAATACCAAACAAATCGGTAGCTATTGCTTTTGGCCCATTCTTTAGTTGTTGAGAGCAGAAGCTTTGCTCGGCGTGTCAGGATGTCACAGAAGTACATATTACTGTCCTTCTCTCGGAGCAAAGCACACTTTTTCATCCACTCATTTTTGAGTGTTTGCCTTTCAAACCACACTAAAATAGCAGGCACTTTACTTGGCTTAGAATCGGAGCCTATGACAAGCCTCAACATCGCTATCTTCGACCTCTGCTAAATCAACTAGTTTAGCCACTTCATTGACTTTATGGAGGATGTTTTCCTGGTAAGTTACCGGCAGGCTATGTATCTGCAGATTCGTTTTTCTGCTCCTAAACTCAAGGTCATTTATATCAGCATGCAGCTGGCGTATTTCTTCAGCATTATTGGCGTTTTCTACATGTTCGAGCCTTTTCTTAATCTGTACGATCTCTTTATCCTGGTTGTCAAGATGATTTAGGACGATTTAGCACGAAAGTGATCAGACATAGTTTGAATTGAGTGTTCGATGTTGTCGACCTGCTCCTTAAGTGGCAAGATGGCGTGGAGCTTGCGATTCAGTTCAGCGAACGCGGCAGCTACATTGAAGTCCTAAGACACGTCTTTTGTATTCGCCGCGCCACTACGGGAGGCCGCTTTTTTGGATGTCGGACAAACAACATTTTTGCGGCAGTTCCCACTTCAGGTCCTCGCAGACGCATCTGTTAATCCATAACAATTTTCCGCGTGATATGGGTACGCGCATTGCTTACTTTAAGAATATTATCAGCAGGTGCAATCTCAAGATTGCAGGCCAAACAAATTTCCTTCTCTGAGTCACTCAGGGCAAGCTATAATGTAGCACACTCCGTAGGAAAGAACAGAAAAAAAAGAAAACAAAAACAAACTAGCAAGCTTGGCAGCAGCAGTGGTTTGAGCACACGCAGCGAAGAAAAGTGTGGAAAAAGTACCACAAACTTGGAAACAGAGCACAGGGAGTTGTAAAAAACGCTCATCCGTAGCTCGCCACTGCCGCTGCCGAACTCAAGTGCCGATCAAGTGCAGAGTCCGAAAAATGGTCGAACAAAGTTCACTGCATGAAGAATGAGTGAGGGTAACATGCAAGGCGAAGTTGGAGTTTTTCAATATGTCCAGTGTCAATTAAATAAGCAAACAAAGAGTTCGTTCCATGTCTTTGTTGCCTCAGGCAGGCTAATCGACCTGGAACACTGTTCAGTGTTCGAGGCACTCGAGAGAGCTTCTCCATGCAGTGTTCATAGTGCGCACAGTCGTCAGGATACGGAGGCCAGTTAATCAGTGTATGCTCCGCAGGTTCTATCGAGCGGTAGTTGTCACAGAGCGGACTGTTCATTTGTCCGAAGTGGTATCGTAAGCCATTTGTAAATATAGCGTTCAGGCGAAGTCGGTGGTAAAGTGTTTCCGGATGGCGAGGAATTCTGGGTGCGAGCCTTGATCCGAGATATGGGTCGATGGTGTAAAGAAACAGGCAGTGATGTGTCGGTAAGATCCAGACCCTACACATTTCGTCGGATGCAAATATTTTAGCCATTTCAGAAGCATCCCATTTCACGATGAAAGTCCGGATGTATCTTCGATGTTGGCGGCATTTGCGGGCCGCGCTATCTGCTTTTCATTTTCCAGAATGCCACAGTGTGCTGATATCCACTGAAATATTATGCGGTGGCCTCAGGCAATAGCGAATCGGTGTGGATACCCGATGTTGAGCGAAACGAGCTAACGGTTGGTTTTCTTCAGCAGATTGAACAGGATCTGCACAGGTACTTTGAAGTCGGTAACGATAACCCATCAGCCGGGAGTTTGATGCAAGATATAGAAAACCGCTTCTGCTCAGCTGTCGTAGAGGATGTATTCCGCTTCAGCTGGTTAGAAACAGCATAACTTGTTGACGGCACATAAAGGCCACAAGGAGAAGCTGCATGCTTAGTTGAACCTTCGGTGCAGATATTCATCATCATCATCAGCCAGACTACGCCCACTGCAGGGCAAAGGCCTCTCCCATGTCTCTCCCATTAAGCCTGTAGTTGGCTGGTAGCGGCAACCGTATTCCCGCATATTTCATAATCTCATCCGCCAACCTAGCTTTCTGCCTCCCCCTACAACGCGTGCCTTCTCGTGGAATCCACTCCGTTGCCCTTAAGGACCAGCGGTTTTCTTGCCTTCGCATTACATGGCCATGCCCAAGCCCACTTCTTCCTATTAATTTCAGCTAGGATGAATAAACCTGCGTTTATTCTCTCACCTACTCCGCCCGCTTCCGATCTCTTAACGTTTACACCTATTATTTTTCTTTCCATAACTCGCGGCGTTGTCCTTAAGCTAAGCTAAACCCTCTTTATTAGCCTGCACGTTTCTGCCCCATAGGTGAGTAACGGTAACATACACCTGTTGTATACTTTTCTCTTAAGGTATGCTGGTATGCTGCTTATATCCGTCGGTTGACTACGCTTCAGTAGACTATAGAACCGCTGTTTTTGGTATGCGGCTCTTTGAATTCACACCTGAAACAAACTGCTGCTCCTTTAGAGGGGAGTATCCAAGGGGGAAAGGTCAGAGATAGTTGTTTCTGTGGGTGATTAATAGTAGAGAGTGTCAAGAGCTGCATAGCTGCTTGGCCAAGGCGAGAATTAGAGCAGTTAAGTGGAAACGGTTTAGGAAGTCCCTCTTCCCTTGGAGAACGTGGCGTTGATATGTACGCATATTCTCCTGGACGGCAGTCACATCTAGCGGGATGACAGCCTGCTTCCGCTGCTGTTCTTGAGGAAGAGGACCCCTTTGGGAGGCAAACGAATATCCGTATGCATTTGCTGCTCATGGCCACGAGAGTCTTCTTGGTTGTTGGAGATAATGTTTGAAGCACTGGCAGCAGACAATAGCGCAAGGTTCCTTCAACGTAGGCTTTTTCAAGAATAATCATTGATCTGCAGTTGCGGCCCCACCGGTAAATACGTTGCGGTAAATAAGAAGTCTATAGACTTCTTATTTACTCTATTGAATTCCTATATATGTTGCTTTTTGTCTACACATAGTCTGTAGACGAAAGTCGACTAGAAGTGTATGGCCATAAATCTATAAATTGTCTATAGACTGTCTATGGCGTTTGTATTGCCTATAGGCTGTTGTCAAGGATTTGTCTATGGACAATCTATAGACTTTATAGACAGAACACTATAGACACTCAGTAGACTGTCTAAAACTTTTTTTGTAAGGGAAGCAAAACATTTCCAATATTTGCATGCTCTACGACCGCAAACAAGAAATCCCGACGGACTTTATGAAAAGCCTCGGCAAGGTCAATCTGAAGTAGAGCTACTTGTGTGCAATATGAATATTGGCTTAGGTGCTGCGGCATCTAACACCGCGGACCTGATTCGTGTCAATTAAGTGAGCGACAACTACCTGGAGACGATTGCAAAGAACCTTTGCACAAACTTTGTTATCTACATTAAAGAGGGAAAGGGCCAATAGACTTCATCTGTTTTCAACCAATTTCTTTCTGTGCTTTTTAGAATTAATATAGTAAGCCCTGAATAGAAAGTGGTGGGCCAAAAACCAAAATCGTAAGAAGCCTGGAAAACCTCCATGAAGATAGACGCGAGGCAAGAGGAAAATGCTACTCCATGGCACAAAGTAGAATTAGGATTTTAGCCTATGTAGATTATGTCACCCTCTTTTGTTCTGACAAAACCAGTGTGCTTAAGCCATTACATTGGTATGAACAGTTTTTCGAGGTGTCAGGTACTGCGGCTCTTAATTTAGATCAATCCAAAGTGTTTTGGTTGGGCTATACGGGTATAACGCCAAATCATTATGGTACATAACCTGGAACTGTGGGACCCTGCGCTACCTAGGGCTTCCTCTTCACCAAATTCGCAACAGTGGAGCCTACTGGGATTCACAGATAATCTCCATGAGGCGACAAACCCAGGCTTGGCTGGGTAGAAAACTGTCAGTGTTTGATTGGTCTCGAGTCTGCGACATTTGTTTTATTTGCAAAGCTTGCCTATGTGCTACATGTTGCCCACTGTGCGAGAAATAAAGTGCAGGTGATGCACAGAATATTTGCTACCTTCGTATGGCGTTCCCAGTGGGAACCCATGCGTCTGGATAACCTGTTTCTCTAGAGTCTGGTGGAATAGGCCTTGTTCACTTATTCGTGCATCAGCTTGTCTCGCGCTTTTTTTTTCAAATCGGCAAACCACTCTTTCATAATAACTGCGAATATTAGGAGCCTCAGTGCTCGTTTGCCTTTCCTGTTCGCACTGAGTGGACACACTCGTGACCTGTCATTTAATCGGTTAATGAAGTTGCGACAGGCGTTCTGGGAATCAGTGAGCACAACGGAGATGGGGTTGTATGCTACAGCTAATGCGACAGCTGCCTCCTCTGCGTGAGTGGGGTTGCATGTTTTCATCGAGGCGCGGTTCACCATCGATACTGAAGGCGTCGAGACCACAATAGTCATCACTTCATTTTGGGCCTGCTGCGTTCACGTAAAGGGTGTTAGGTTGCTCGTCCCAGTTCTTCTGCAGGGCTTCCCCTTTCTCCTTTCGATGTTATTACGGGATGCACATTCCGCAGAGCACGTTGATGCGTCTCCTCGCATCGCGTGGTACATCTTCTCTTTGGTCTATCGTAGAGGGCAGATTAATATGGACCCTTTCGAGCAGTTCTCTATCGGGCTTTGTGAGTGCAAGCTTATTGAGTTGTCAGAGCCATTGTATTTCCCACATCTCTTTGAGGGTACTATGTACTCCTAGATCCTTGAGCTTTGCCCTTGGCGCGGAGTTTGGTAGCCCAAGTGCCGTCTTGCAGGCTTTTCTAATCAGTGTCTTCAACTTTTAGTTTCCAGCATGAAGAGATTAAGGAATGCCGTCCCGTACATTATCCGAGAGATCACGAAAGCTTGCACTAAGCGGATGGCGTCCCTTTCCTTCATGCCACGATGTTTATTTCGGATACGATGTATCATCTGGAGGATTTGCTCGCTGGATGTCGCAAGCTTCTTCATAGTGGTGGTGCTCTGTCACCCCAGCGGGATATACTGCCCGAGGATCTTGATCTCAGTGGGTTCCTGTACAGGGTGGTTTTCTTTGTACACCGTGATGTTCTGCGCTAGGGGTGTCCTCGGGTTCTTCAGGACGAGCAACTCGGACTTTTCTGGTGCACACGGGAGGCCTCTCTCCCTGGCGTACCGGTCCACCGTGTCCGATGCTGCTTGAAGACGCTCCTCGATCTCAGCTCCACTCCCCGAGTAGCACGAGGCAGTGATATCAGCAGCATGGAATGTATGTTTGATGCCCGGGATTTCGGAGGGAAGGCCTGGTAGATCTTGCATAGCCAAATTAAACAAGAGAGGTGACAACACAGCCCCTTTCGGAGTTCCTTTCGGGCCTAGAGTGATGGGGTCTGATTTGATCCCACCGAAGTTTATAGTGGCTTGCCTAGTTGATAAGAAGTTTTTGATATAGTTTTAGTTTCTTGCGCCACAGTTGTTATGGGCGAAGGTTTGAAGGATATTTTTATGCAGAACGTTGTCCAACGCTCCTTTGAAATCAAGTGCCAGGATGGCCCTTCTCTGTGACTTGGGAGGTGTCTCAAGGAGGTATTTGTACACGTACAAGAGGGGTCCTGCGTCGATAGGTGAAGGCGAAAGCCGAATTGAATGTTAGGTACGAGGTTATTCTTTTCTGAGTATCTAGACAGCCTCGTGTTGATGAACCTCTCTATGAGCTTCCCCGAAGACGAAGTCAGCGATAGCGGTCTTAGATTATCCAGTTTAGGGGGTTTGTTCGGCTTCGGAATAAGCCGAACCTCGTCCGTCTTCTATGATATTGGTAACGTTCCACTAGCCCTATGCTGCTCGTAGAAGCATTCCACCAGCGAGGTGATGGCGTCATTGCTGAGGTTAAATAAGAGCTTCGCTGTTATTTGATCTGGTCCTGGAGCAGCATTTTTTTCTCATAGCCGCCATTTCTGCTTTGATTTCTTATTTAGTAAGTGGGATGTCCAGCTTGCGATTCGGCAACCAAGAATACTCTTGCAGTTTCACGACTTGGTCCGTGCACAGATTACTAGTCTTGAACTTTTTCATCAGCTCTGTGTCTGTACCTGGGGTGGTGTGTACGAGAAATCTTCCAGGCACTCGCCTTCGACAAAAGGGGAGAGACGTGCGTCAGCACACATTAGATCGCGCTCCTCAAGAAGGAACTTTTAAAATTAAAATACTGAACGTGCTTCCCCACTTCTTTCTCCTGCCTTCTTTGTTGTTTTCCCTTTTTCTTATACTTCCTACTCGATTACGTGGTCTTTGGTCCTTACTTCCCTGGTATTTATTGCATATGAAAAGTAAAACCGTTTTCAGTTCCTAGTGTAAGCGCTTGGGTTTGTCTTTTTTTGTGTTTTCCGTGCGTTTTTCGCTGCATATTTTCCTTTTCTGTATGTGCTGAATTTTATCTCGCCCTACCTGGAAAGATGGTCATGTTCATGTAAGATAAAGTTGTTTCTGTCTGCCCCAGGTGGCACAGTGTTTGCGGTGCTCAGCTACAACCCAACCCCGCAGGACTGAGAGGTGATCCTGTTCGGCTGACACGACTTACGTTCCCAACAACGCTTTAGTCGGGCGCGTCCGGGCAGCGGCCACCGCTACTGGGTTCCCAAAGTTGGGCCCTCCACCTAGTGCTTGTAAGGACCGGTCCGCTACGGGCTGATCCAAGCGTACCTCCTGCCCCTTCCTAATAAGTGTTGTCGCCTCCGGGACATGAACGTTTGAGTGCAGTGGGGCCATATGGGGGCCCAAGGACCTACGTGTCCCAAACTCCCCTGTTCCAAATAAAGTTTTCGCCACTACCACCACTGAAAGACGCTGGTTCTTTCCCGACCGCGGCGGCCGCATGTCGATGGAGGCAAAGGTGGAAGGAATTAAAAAAATTACAGGATTGCACTTGTCTGCCGAATAGCGATAATGCGAACGCCTTTCCCTGTCCTCCCTTTCTCCCTCCGTTTTTGATTTTTGTAATTTTCGTTTGTTCTTTTTTCTGTGTGATTATAGTTTCTTATTGTTTTGTGTTTCTTTTTATTTTCTTCTGTTTTTGTTTAATACATATACATTGCTTATCAGCTTTTGCTTAATCAATTTTCGCATTTCATTTATATACCATATAACTTATGATTGACAGTTCGTGCGCACAACTTTTGTGCACAGACTTCGCTTACAACTTCCATCCATGCCCCTCATGAGCTTCCTTCTTCAAATACCAGAGACCCGTGTAATGTCCGATGTCGGCGCATGTTAGAGAACCTCAGGTAGTCGATATTATCCGGAGTCCTCCACAACGGCGAACTCATAGCCTGAGTCAGTTCGAGGCATTAAACACCATATAAATCAGAAATGGTTCCTTTGAATGTAAAAATTGAGTATTGCTTTCGAGGAAAGAAATGGCGAAGTAAACGTCTCGCGTATCTCGGCGGACACCCGAACCGTGTCGTAAAGGAAGGGATAAAGGAGGGAGTGAAAGAAGAAAGGAAGAAAGAGATCACAAAGCGGAGGTCTCCGGAATAATTTCGACGGCTTGGGGATATTTACCGTGATGCATTGACATCGCAGGGGGTATCTGTTGTTTCAGCCAGCGTCTTCATTTCGGTGGACGCGGTTGTAGCGACGCGCATCTCTTCTTTCACTCTTTTTTTTTTATCTTTTAACTCTCCTCTATCTGAACGTGGCAGCGGTGGTGGCTCGGCTCGAGCCAGTCGGCAGGCCCGTGCACCTTCCTTTTCAACCTTCTGTCAGTCGCAACAACAGCAACAGCAGACAGGAAGTTTTTTCCGTTTCACTTCAACCGAAACGCGGCCGCCGCCGCGGTCGGGTTTGAATCCGGGTTCTCCGGCTCAGTACACGAGCGCCTTAACTACTGAGGCATCGCGGCTGGTAAGAGAAAAAAAATTGGCTGGGGCTTAGCTAAGCTTAAGCATGGATATCTCGAAGCGAAAGGCTGCGGTGATCCGCGATAAACAAGCGCTTGCGGCGAACGTCAAACGATGACGCATAGCGCGCGGCAGCGTGCGCCTGTTCTGTTGTTGTTGTGACTGAGAGAAGGATGAATAGGAAAGTGCACAGGCCTGCCAACTGGCTCCAGCCGCGCCACCACCGCTGCCACGTGCAGATAGAAGAGAGTTGAAAGATAAGAGCAAGAAGAAAAAGGGAGAAAAGACGCGCGTCGCAACAACCGCGTCCGACGAAACGGACGCTATGGGCAAGCTCGCCTTATATGCCCCTCCTTTCAAATGCGCACTTCGCACGGCTGCGGCGAAAGGTAAAACGGTGGCGAGGAGGAGAAATGGTGGCGCAGATGCGCAGTATCCTGCGCTTTGCGTGACGTCACTTGTGCTCTTGCATGTGCCAGCTCACGCGAAACGCGCTGTTGACTTCAAAAACGAAAATTATTTCTGAGAAAACGCAAGGTGCAGTGACACCCCCACTTTTCGGTGGAGAATAACGAATGACATGACGGTCACCGCGTGTAAATGCGATATTCAGCGACAGCTGTTAATGCTATATGTTGTGGTTGAGAACATGGACATCTGTGCACCCCCCGCATCTTGAGTCGCGCCGCCGAGTCGTTGTTGTTGCGACTGAGAGAAGAATGAAAAGGAGAGTGCACGGGCCTGCCAAATGGTTCCAGCCGAGCCACCACCACTGCCACGTGCAGATAGAGGAAAGTTAAAAGATCAGAAGAAAGAGAAAAGGCGCTCCTCAAATATTACGGCTCCGAATCGGATGCCGTACGGGTGGACGCCGCATACACGGGTGAGAAGACGGCGGTGGCCGTCGCCAATTCCTCCCTACAGCCTCTTGCTACTGTTCCCCTCCCCTCGGTCACCTCCTCGGAGGCAGCCGAGGAAGCAGCCATCGCCTACGCACTTCCACACACGGAAGCACGCTACATAATATCGGACTCCAAAACAGCGATACTACATTTCGCGCGAGGGCGAGTTCACGTCCCTGCGTTTAGCATACTGAGCTCGCCTGCAGCCCACCAGCCCCGCCATGTGGAGCTGATATTGTGACGAAGACGATAAAGCTGGCAGTGGCGCGGGACGGAGCGCTCGCGCTAGGCCAGCGGCCATTAATTCATTTCTCGTTCATGGTTCACCACGTCTCATTCTTCGGCTGGCCGCCACGTTACATTTGGTGTGAGGTGCTGGGGTCCCTTCATCGCCATCCTGGTCCCGGAGCTTCGGTGTCCTGCGCCTGCCGTGGACGTCGGCCGTGAGCGCCTGGTCCGCGCCGCCCGGCCATGCCCCAGCCCGCCCGACCTGAACCGACCTCGCCGCTCACCCCAGCCCCGTCCCCCGCCCGGACCACAAGACACGACGACCCAAGACCCGACCGACCCGAGACCCCACCGACCCAAGACCCGACCGACCCAAGACCCACACGTGAAGACACCGCCCCCCTGCCACTGCCGTCCGGTGCGTCCAAGGACCTCGGCCGTCAGCTCCTGGCACCCTGCGGCCCGGATGCTTCGTGGACCGGGACTCATCCTTCGATCATCTCATCCACTGTGGCGGCCAGCACTACACCATCTTCTACGTACTGTTCAACCCTCCACTCAAGACCATCGCCATTTTGCACGTATGTTTGTCACCGATCGGGACGATCGCTCGGAGGCCCCGGGTAGTGTGACGAAGACGATGAAGCTGGCAGTGGCGCGGGACGGAGCGCTCGCGCTAGGCCAGCGGCCATTAAATCATCTCTCGTTCATGGTTCACCACGTCTCATTCTTCGGCTGGCCGCCACGTTAAATATGGGTGCCTGCGCACTCCGGGAATCCTGGTAACGAGGCCGCTAATGCGTTAGCCCGAGATTCTTTAAACCGGGCGCCGTCGGCCTACGATCTGGGATTCACGCGGTATCGCATGCACTACTTCAGCGATCTGACAGAGGCCTTTCGGACCGCGCGCCTGCTCTACCCGCCACCCCACCCCTGCCTAGACAACTACCACCAGACGCTCTGGCGACGCCTTCAGACGCGCACCCTCCCGTCCCCCTATCTGCAATACCGATATCACTCCACTAGCCCTTCCTGTCTCTTCTGCCAGCATCCCTCCGCTACCCTGTCCCACATCCTCTTCGGAGAGCAGAAAGTTGGGCAAGTTGGTTGATATGCATACTGAAAAATGCATACTACTCTCTCCTTTTACTCAGTATCCACATCCTCTTCCTCTGCCCGGCGGACCCTCCCCCGCGGGGCCTGGATCACCTCACCGCTTGGGAGGCATGGGAGACGCGGCTGCGCTCCGCGGACCCGGCCAAGCAAGCCATCGCGACCAGCCGGGCTGCCGACGTCATGGTCCGCAGGAACACGAATGTTTGAGTGTAGTGGGGTCGTGCGGGGGCCCAGTGGTCTGTGAGCCCCAAACTCTATGCATAAAATAAAGTTTTTACGACGACGATGATGATGATGATGATAAACATCTCTGTAGCTGTATGGCGCTCTTTTCAGTATCCCTTACATAGTCGTTCGCGCAATAGCGAATAGAGCTCGTTCGGTCGAAAAGCCCTCGGCGTCGTAGTTGTAGTTGCCGGCACCACTCATCGTAAAAAATCGTATCATGCCAACCGTTTGCCGCAGAATCTTCCTGATAGTCAAGGAGTACCAAAAAAATTACCGACGATTACGTTACTTCCTAATGCGAAATTTGAGCGCAGCAAATAAGCTGTTTCACCTTTTCGATAGATTGAGGCAAAGAAATCGAGCAACACATGTATGCGCTATCACAGAATTTTTTTTTTATTGTTCACACGTATTCCTTTAACAAAGACTCCACTAACAGTTCTTGACAGTCATGAAGGAAGCTTTGTGGTCGGAGAAATAGACTGATATATGTTCGACTTGGTACACCAATGCTTGATTCTCATAGACGAGATCTATACAAGTGCCTCGCGAGGTTGTCACAGCCGTGGGACGCGTTACGAGCGAGAGGAACGGGATGTTCTCCCGCATAAGTGTTAGGAAATTGCTGTTTGTCTTTATGTCAACATTAAAGTCCCCCACTACTAACATCGGTGTGGATCGATGGACGGTTAATGCGAGTTGCAGGAAGTGCACGACGTCTTTCGTGAGTGCGGTAGGGGCGAAGTAGGCAGCTACTACCAGCAAGCCGTTGGGCAACTTTGCGGCGCACAGTTCGCCAACTTCATGTGACGTGCCAAACATTTCGACTGGTATTGCAGAGAGACCTGTGCGCAAGTAGATAGCGACTCCCGCCGCTCTGTTGTGGTCTCTGCGAGCACCACAGCAGTATAGGAAATCTATGATTTCGAGAGGCTCTTCGGGATCCATCCAGGTTTCAGCAAAGCAAAGTACAGAGGAATGGCGCAGAATGTGATCGTGGTGTACGTCCTTGGCATGTGCGGCAAGGGAGCGTACGTTAAGAATGTGGTTGTGAATGATGAATCAAGTGCTGCCAGCGAATGACGCGTCCATTGGCTGTCTGCGTGTGTTACTGATGTGTGGTTAACATGTTAAGCTTCGCCTGTAAGAGTGGAACGCGACAGCGTCTTGCAAGGCTGCCAGGGAGTCCACAGAACGCCATCGCCAATTCGGCTGTACGCCTTGCTGGACGGTAAATTTATTTTTTGAGGAAAGGAAATGTATCTCTCTCGCATATCTGGGTGGACACCTGCACCTCGCCGTAAGGGAAAGGGGGAAGATGGGAGTGAACGAAGACGCCGTATTAGATAGACGCGCCTTTGTTCATTCCAAACCATTCAGCTGGCATTACGGAGTGGCTAGCGTGCTCGTATCGCACTCCGGAGACCCTGGTTCGATTCCCCAACTCGACCAATTTCGTTTTCGGTTTTATTGATTTATGCGGTCTAATAGAAAGGTTAATTAGGCTATTTCATATTTATATTCTTGTATTTCTATCCATCGTGTTCTGTCATTAACCTGTCAATTGTTGGAACTGTCTAGGATGTTCGACACAACGTATATGAAACGAGCAACGTCTTACTGAGTGGGGAAGTGCGTGGTGGTGGAGGGAACGCGGCTTCGTACTTATCTGTTTTTTTTTTTCAGCAGCGTTTCCTTCCGCTGACGCTGTTGTCGCTGCGGCGCGCGTCTTTCTTTCTTTCTTTCTTTTCTTTTCTTTTCTTCTGACCTCTTCATTCTGCTCTATATTAATTAGGCTAATTGATTAATTAAGCAATTAACTAAACTAAGTCCAACTTAGTTGCAGCATCACTATACGATCCCTTTGATTGGTTGCATGGTTACTAGCCAAAGTACAATTGGCCCCATTTGAAATTCGCGCACTGTGACGTCACGAGCATTTCGACCAATTGAGAAGCGTGACATTAGGGGCGGAGCTGGTTACGAGGCCGACGCCCCGACGACAGTGCCAGCGTGCTACCGTTGCGGCACACTGGGGCACCGGGTGGACAACTGTCCCACCCCGGTCAAGGAAAGATGCGGCCTTTGTGGCCAAAACGTGGGGCTTGGTACTGAGGGGATGGCCCCCCACGTCTGCAATCCTATCTCTTTAATCTGCGGGGGCCCGCACCTCACCAGCTCCCGCGAATGCACCGCGAAATTCATCATGTTGCCGCAGCCAGGGCCCAGGACGCCACCCAAGGGAGCCAATGCCGGCGCTACACGGGGAGGGCGGCAGCGAAACAACCAGAAGACGCCACGGCGTGGCGTGATGCCTCCCCCTGGCAAGACAGCAACAGTAACGCCACCACCCGGAGCAGCGGAGTTCCCAGCCCTCAGCGCTTTATCTGGCGGCGCCGCCTGCAACCAACCCAAGGTAGGCAGCTGGGCGAGGGTCGCCTCCTCTCCTTCCCCTCCTCCCTCCTCCCCCACCAGCACCGCCGAGACACAGGAACTCAAGCGCGAGCTCGCCCTCTTGCGAGCTCAAAACGAAAAACTAGCCAGCGAGCTTAACTCGCTCAAATCCCAATTCCATACTCCGCCCGCGTCGAGCGACGAGGCAGAAAACATACCAGACAGGGAGATCCCTCCTCCTGTGGAGAGTCGCGCCGCGGCCCTGGAGACCCGGGTGACCGCAATTGAAACACAATTGGCTGACCTCCCCAAAATTATCCATGACACCATCGCGCGTCGGGTGGAGAGTGTCATCGCACAGGCGACACAAGCCGTAACGCACATTATCCAAAAATGGATAAAAGATAATCCGCGCGTCCTTAAACGCGTAGGACCCATCAGGGACGCTAACCGCCCCTCAAAATTCAATAGAGCTATTCCCGATGAGTTTGACTCTTCGGAAGACTCCTGCACGTCTTCGCCGGGCACTAGCGGACTGGGGAGTCTTAACAACGTGACCCCACCCTCCGCCTCCGACCATGGCCCCCAACCCTAAGTCGCGAGCAAGAACAACTCAGCCGCTTACACTAACGCAGTGGAACTGTCGAGGTCTCAAGGACCACAAGAAGCGGACTCATCTCCGCCTCTATCTTGAGAACCTTGAGTTCCTCGTCGCCGTGGTTGCCCTTCAGGAACCCGGCGCCGGTGCCAAACTAAGAAACTACACTACATTTCAACACAACCCGCAGACATGTATACTTGTTCACAAGCGATACACAGCGCAGGAGGTCACACTTCCCACAACACCGTCTTTCCCATACACGATGGTTTCAGTGCTGCCCCTAAAGCGGTCTGACCCACCTGTACACATTCTAAATATTTACTGCCAACCGAAACTTAAGAACGTCACGTTCAATGAAATTTTCACTCAAGCTATGCAGGTGGCGGGTAGGGATACCCTCCTAATCGTCGGCGATTTCAACGCCCCGAGCAGGCTATGGGGATACCCCCGGGAGGACAGGCGTGGGAGGAAGCTTGCGGAACTTCTTTCCACACTTGGACTCACCCTGCACACTGACCCCGCCAACCCAACACGTGTCGGCAATTCCATTCAACGAGATACTTGCCGGACCTCACATTTACACGCAACATACGACATGCCGACTGGTTGAATACAGAGGACACTCTAGGTAGTGATCACTGTATAATCAACACAACCATTTACATGCGTCCCCTGAAACGCCCACTAAAACAAGCTCGTATCCCTGACTGGACGACTTTCCGCACCTCTCTACCTATTGTAGACCCCCTCCAGTCGGGATACGACTCCTGGTCCTGATCGCTCACGTCTACACTCACACAACACGAACAGCAGATACAGCTTACAGAAACACAAACAGACGTGGACAACCACCTTCCCCACCTTTGGGAGGCCCGTCGCAGCCTCACGAAGCGATGGAAGAAACAGAAACATAACAGACGCCTAAAGAACCGCATCCTCGAACTCACACAACAGGCAGCGGAATATGCTACTCAGCTAGCCTACACTAACTGGGTGGACCGGTGCAACGCGGCTGCTCGCCAGATGTCTGGCCGCAACACGTGGCGCCTGTTCCGCGCTCTCATCGATCCAATAGAAACACGCACGGAAACCCAACGCCAATTACATAGGGCCTTGCACAACTTTACAGGAACGACAAAACAACCAGCGCACACGCTCAGGGATCGCTACCTGTGCACCACTAAGGACCCCCGGCAGGCGGCGTACTCGTATGCAGGCGAAGAGAACACGGAGCTGGACAAGCCGTTCCAGCTCCACGACCTCCGGGCGGCCTTGAGCAAAATGAAGCGGAGCACTGCACCCGGGAGCGACAAGGTTACGGTCAAGCTCTTGGCCAACCTTCCCGACGCACCCTACGCCGCGCTCCTCAAATACATCAATAGCATTTGGGACGGAGAGACTCCTCTCCCTCTCGATTGGAAATCGGCTCGTATGACCTTTATTCCGAAGGCCGGCAAACCTATTGATGTGGAGAACCTTCGCCCCATCTCCCTCACGTCTTGTGTCGGCAAGCTGATGGAGACGATGGTGCGCGACAGACTCTCCGATTTTCTCGAAACACAGCACACTTTCGCGGACACCATGTTCGGTTTTCGCCCTCACAAGTCTGCACAGGATATACTTCTGCAGCTTCACCACGACATCTTAGATCCTGTCGAATGTCCCCACAACGACAAGGTGGTCCTGGCCTTGGATCTTAAAGGCGCATTCGACAACGTCAAACACGAAGTAATCCTGGACCACCTCAGTAACACCAACTGTGGCCACATAACATTCAACTACATAAAACAATTTCTTACAGACCGTCAAGCCTACATACGCATACAAGATGCGGAACACGGGCCATACACCATCGGCTCGAGGGGAACACCTCAAGGCGCGGTCCTGTCTCCCCTCCTCTTCAATTTGGCAATGCTTCATCTTCCCTCCAAATTGTCCTCTTTGCCCGGGATACATCACGCTCTTTATGCGGACGACATTACAATCTGGGCCACGCAAGGTAACCTGGGCCACATGGAATCCTGCCTGCAAGCAGCGGCGACCCTAGTCGACGACTACGCGGCCTACTGCGGACTCCAGTGCGCCCCGTCTAAATCAGAATTTGTGCACATACGTCCCTCCCCTCGGGACACAACCCCGCTTTGCATCAGTCTCCCCTCGGGACCGATCCGGGAGTCCAAGGAGATCCGCGTCCTTGGTCTCTTCATACACCACCAACGCAGAGTCGACACCACCCTAGCCAAACTTCGCACGGTGGGAGACCAGGTGGGCCGCATGGTCCGCCGGGTCTCCAACAAGCGGGGCGGATTACGAAGCAAGGATGCACTGCGGCTTGCCCATGCTTTCGTAACGAGTAGAATCCTCTACTCAACCCCCTACTTGAACCTGCGCAAACATGATGATGACCAACTGGAGGTCATCCACCGGAAAGTCATCAAGCGGGCTCTCGACCTCCCGGTCACCACGTCCAACCAGCGACTTCTGGCCTTGGGCGTGGTGAACACATTTCGGGAGCTTCGAGAGGCCCACTTAGTCAACCAATACACGCGTCTTGCACACACCACGTCCGGTCGCCGCCTCTTGGACCGGCTACACATCAAACATGACTACCATATTGAGGAAAGGGAGAGAGGGCCAGAACCCTGGAGACGCGCCCTCCGGGTCCGACCCCTTACCCGCAACATGTCCAGAGAAGACCATAGCGGTCGTCGCCAGGCGCGCGCGGAAGCGTTGGCGCGATACTATGTTAACCAACAACATGTGTATTACGTGGACGTTGCCGGCCCACACCACGGGGTGTGGTACACGGCCGCAGTCGTACACAACACAAACACAGTCAACGGGCTCGCTTTCAAAGCCTACAGCGCAACACACGCGGAGGAGATTGCCATTGCTCTTGCTCTCACTACTCCCAAGTCGAAACACATCATCACCGACTCGCAAGGGGCCTGTCGGAACTACGAGTTGGGCTGGGCTCCCCCGCTTGCCTGGCGCATACTGGAATATAGCTGTCGATCTGAAGATCCAACTCCACGCAACCTGATTTGGGCCCCCGGTCACCAGGGACTCCAGGGAAACGAACAGGCCGATCAGGCCGCCCGCGCACTCTCTCCCCGGGCTCTCTCCCTGTCCTTGGAAGGGTACTCCCAATCAGACAATCTGGCCATTACATTCAAACAAATCACCGATTACTACAAGGAGGAGCACCGGCGCTACCCGGCCCCTTGTAAGGGTCTTGTTGTATCGGCCGCTGTGTCATTGTGCGGGCTACACACTGCGCAAGCGTGAAGTTTTCTTTGTACCTCGCCATGTCCCCCTTTCCATTTCCCCTCTCCCCTGGAATACTATATAATCACCCTCTGTTGCAATAAACGTTGGTTTTCGCTTGCCTCGTTCCCAGGCGTGTACGCTCGTTCCGTTCCTGCCGTGGCCTATCGGCCGCGGCTATGTTACAGTGGCGACGAGTCAAAACGACACCCACGCTGTCAAGGCAGACCCAGACACTCCGGCCCTGAAGACAGCACTGGCAGCGACTTCCATGGCCTTCCAGATGCTCCCGAGCTTCGACGAAAGCACAGATAAGTGGAAGCCGTACTTGATCAAAGTAGAGGCGTATTTCGAAGCAAATGGCATCGCTGAGTCAAGTAAGAAGAGAGCACTTCTTGTGGCTGCATTGAGGACGCAGACTATTCAGATCCTTGCCGGAAGGGTGGCTCCTCAGGCGCCGAACTCTTTGAGTTATGATGAAGTTATCAAAGCCCTGAATGAATACTATGACCCAAAACGGAATAAAATATTCGGACTGGGCGACCCCCATAGTACCAGTGCTTAAAAAAGATGGCACAGTGCGGATTTGCGGGGATTTTAAAGCCACCTTGAATCAGGCTTGTGCACTTGAGCAGTATCCCCTTCCGGTGATTGAAGACATGTTCGCGTCGTTAAGCGGTGGTGAAGTTTTTAGTACACTCGACCTGAAAGACGCCTACAACCAGGTGCCACTAGACGAAGCTTCACGCAAGCTGTGCGTGATTAATACGCACCAAGGGCTCTTCTGTTACAACAGGTTGCCGTTCGGCATTTCCTCTGCCCCTGCTATATTTCAAAGGAAGATGGACACCATTCTAGCGGGCCTTCCTGGAGTTCAGGCATACTTAGATGACGTGCTTGGGTCTGAAAAGGCGGCAGACAACGGAGCTCGGCTGAAAACTGTGTTGCAGCGATTTCGAGAGCACGGCGTAAAGCTGCGATACGACAAATGCAATTTCAGCCAGCCATCGGTTACTTATCTGGGACACCGTATCGATCGTCTCGGTATTCACCCGACGGAAAAGAACGTGGAAGCTATCATGAAAGCACCGAGCCCTCGTAACGTGAGCGAGTTGCGTTCGTTCGTCGGAATGATAGCATTTTATTCAAGGTTTCTGCCGAACATGTCAACCGTGTTGTCCCCGTTATACCAGTTACTGGAAAAGAATACGCGATGGCAGTGGAACGACCCCCAGGAAACTGCGTTCGTCAAGGCCAAACAGTGCCTCAAGGATGCCGAAGTGCTTGCCCATTTTGACCCGTTAAAGGAGCTGAAGCTAGAGTGCGACGCTTCGCCACACGGCATTGGCGCAGTTCTGTTTCACACAGTAGGCAGCGTCCACAGACCCATCGGATTCCGTTCAAGGACTCTTACTAAAGCCGAGCGGAATTACTCGCAACTGGAGCGTGAGGCGCTGGCACTAGTTTTTGGGGTCACCAGATTCCGAGACTATCTGTTGGGCCGGGAATTCACCTTGGTTACAGATCACCAGCCTCTCCTCGGATTGCTAAGACCCGACCGCCCGACACCCTCTATGGCTGCAGCCCGCATTCAGCGTTGGGCACTCTATCTCGGAGGATATCGGTACAAACTTCAGTACACTCCCGGAAGACAACTGCTGAACTCGGACGCCCTCAGCAGGCTTCCTCTGCAGTCACCCGGTCCTAGTATGGAGCCCCAAGAGCCGCAAGAGTACGTTTTTTCTTTGGAAAGCCTGGACGAAGGCACCGTTACGACACGAGAACTGAAGGAACTCACAGCTGTCGACTCGACACTAGATCGCGTCAAATATTACGTGCTACATGGTTGGCCGAGAAGCTTTAAAGGCCTTGAGCCGTGCCTGGCGGTATTTTTTGACCGTCGACTTGAGTTGTCCCTGGCACATGGGTTAATTTATTGGGGACATCGAGTGGTTATACCTGCCGGTGCACGAAAACGATTGCTGCAGCTGCTGCATGAAACCCACCAAGGGTCTTCGCCGATGAAATCCACTGCGCGATCGTTGTTTTGGTGGCCGGGCCTTGACCGAGAGATTGAGGAAATGTCGGCTCAGTGCAAGAATTGCATCGACAATTTGCCCATGCCGCCAGCCGCTCCACCAGCAAGCTGGCCACAAACGTTTGAGAAGTGGTCGCGCATCCATGTGGATTTTGCCGGACCGATAGAAGGCAAGATGGTGCTTGTGCTAATCGATTCGCACACCAAGTGGATAGAAGCAATCCCTCTGAAGCACGCTACCACGACAGCTACAATCCACTGTTTGCGCGACATATTCAGCCGATTTGGCGTGCCAAGGATGATCGTTTCCGATAACGGAACACAATTCACTAGTCGTGAATTTGCAACATTTGTCGAGAACAACAACATATCCCACGTTAGGACCGCCCCCTTCCACCCGAAATCTAACGGGGCTGCCGAAAGAGCAGTCCGAACGGTGAAAGATGGTCTCCGGAAGTTGAGGCCTGGCAAATTGGAGCACAAACTTATGCGTCTACTGCTCAATTACAGAAGGACGCCCCAGAAGAGCGGCAAGTCGCCATCAGAGATGCTTCTAGGATACCAGATTAGATCGCGCCTGGATACGTGTTTCCCGAAAGGTAGTGGAGACGCACCGTTGGACAACCAGGAGTGGCTGCCGCAACTGAAGAGCCGTGTGCACGTTCGCAACTATGGGACAGGAGACAAATGGATACCAGGGCATGTGACATCTACTTCTGGGACCAGGGGCCCTATTCTCGATATTCACATTCGCCTGTCGGCGCCATATTGCCTCTCTGATTGGCTGTCAGAAGTGTCAATCGCCGTCAATGGGCGTGTCAATCAGGGTCGGTTACGCGAGCACTTTTCGCGGTGACGTCGATTTGACGTGGCATTGAAAATGCATTTTCGTAGCGCTATTCTTGGTGCCCGGCTGGTACATATATGTGATTGTGAAGGGAAAAGAAGCTACAAGCGGTCCGTGCGAGAGCTCTTGCGCTCGACTTGCCAATTCGGAGAAAATAGCTGCACACCGGAAATGGCAACTTCCTAAAATCTGATTGGTTGGAACAATATCACGTAAATCACGTGATAGGCACACAAGTTGGAGTGATGTCAGAATGACGTTTCATCACGTTTACGTTGTGCCGCCATTGCAAAAAATGGCTGAAATTCGCCGCCATCATTTCGCCCGGCGAAAGGTACCCGAATCATGCAAATGAGTAAGTGAAATGCTGATTTATACGGCGTTAGGTAGCCGCACTTTAACGGGTATTTATTTCAAGACAAAACTAAGCTTACAAAAGTCTTGTTTTGATTGCACAATGTAATGGTGTGGCGTTATAAGAGCACATCTGAAATAAGCAACCCTCGAGAGCGTTAATAGTGAAGGCTTAAGCGTACAGCCGCATAGGGGCGCTAACTGCTCTCCCGTTGCAAACCCTTCCCTCGCAGTGAGAAATCATCCATCCGTGCGGTTAGTGAAGCGCGAAAGTTGCTCGAATGGCGGTGCCGGCGCTGCGATTTGCTGCTCGTTGCATTCATTCGTCGTTTGTTAAACCCTAGAAGTGGGAAAGGTGAGCGACTTTCGAGGTCACCGCGATGCTTTCGAGTTGTCTCTGACTAGACAGCTCGTCTGTGCAATCACCTGACGAGGCATATGGTGTGGTGGCTGTGCAAGGATGCATTGCGGCGAGAAGCAGTGCCGAACTGTCGAGCTACGAGGGGCGATCGCCAGCTGTGAAACGTCGCAGAACGGATGGGCTTTGCGCGCGTGATGAGCGGATGACACGACAGGTGTTCGCGCGGCCGAGCAACAAACTCCAGGAATGTGTCCGGCTTCTCGTCGAGACATCCGTGTGTGTGTAGCGTCATTCTCATTCCTTTCGCATGCATGCTGGAGATGACTTTAAAACAAGAATCCGAAATTTGTATTCGGCACTTCGCGTTGCTTTTTTCATACTGTGTTTCAGTTTTTGCACACAGCGCCAAGTTGAGAAAACAAAGCCTAGCATGCTAGTACGTTGATCGATTTCTTTGTGTTTGGTGTTGATGAATGTGAAAGGCAGCATCGGTGAAATCAGCTGAAAGGCGTCGTTTCCTTAAGTGTGAAAAAAAAAAAAATGCGTGACATTGTAAAAGAATACTATAACCTGTCTTAAGCATTATTAATGAAGCACACTAAAGTGATTGCGCTATTCAAGCTGAAATTTTCATAACAGTGTTACATCATCAGTTACGCAGCAGTCACGTGGAAATTACCGTAGGAGGGTGGAAAAAATTATTTCTCTAAGGGCACACGGAAAACAAATATATATGAGTCTTGTACATTTTATTTACAGGTGTGGTGTTCCTGCCGGTGAAGGTTCCAGCTCACATGAAGTCTGTGCGGGATCCATCCATGACCCGTTTGTGTGCAATCTCTCTTCATGTGCTGCCCGCATGGAAATCGTCAAGCTGGTGAGCACGCGCTTAGTGTGTTGTGGCAGGCATGAAGGGATAGCATGTTTGCCTGCAGTAAGATTGCATGCGGCTAATGATATCTATATATAGTTTATTGAGCAAGGAAGAACAGTGTAAATAGAACCACATGTAAATTAATCATGTCTGTACTTTTCAGGTGACAGTGGAGATAGGTGTGGGTGACACGCAGTGTTGTTCTCTGGCTTTGGATTTCTCTTAGTGACCGCAATGTCAAGGTAGCCTCATTTCAATTGGTGCAAAATGAAAAAGCATGCATATACTAAAAAACTCATGGTAGTCATAAACAGTTGAACTTGTGCCCTTCCTTGCAGTGCATTCTGTGGTGGTTTTCTTGAGTATAAAAAGTGTGTATTAATTATTTTTATCCATCAGTTTGGGAAATGTGTCATCAAGTACCTCTAGCTATATGGCAACACTTCGTTTTGATACTAATGATTGATTTTGCAGTCAGCGTATTTTACATTTGTGCGTAAAACTAGACAATAGTTGAACTTGAGGCTTCAACAATTTCTCATATTTGGAAACGCAATGTCTAGCTCGTTGGAAGATTTCAGTGCACAGCGTTGATTAATGTGCAGGTGATGGTTTGCATCTTATGCAGATGTGGTGGACTACTCTCACCGTGGGGTCTCGTGTGCTCGGGAGCCATGATGCCAGATTCATCTTCGCTCACCCCTCGGCTGGACTGGCTTCCTAGCTGGGTGGTGATACCGGGTTCCTGAACGATTACATGAGGTGTCTGCAAAGGTGTCATGGTCATGGTACGCCATGGTCAAGAGTTCTCTGCAAAGGTCAGCGGAGCTTGCACTGTGCAACACAACATATTCATCCACACTCAGCTGCAGGACCATGACACCACTGGCAGGTGGTGATAACAGAAGGAGCACCAACATCTACAGCAGGGAGGAGGACACAGCACCATTTGGATTCTACCTGACAGACAGGAAGTGCATGATCAGCAGCTGCTTTCGAGAATTGCACTCACTGCCGTGATTGTCATGTGTAGCTATGCCACAAGTAATCAGCATACATTTGCTCTGCTTCAAGTTTGATAGTATACTGCCAGGAAGCTGATGAAGTCTTCATCATTTTGGTGCTGTTCTTTGAATAGGACCATATTGGTGATATCCATGACAGTAGAAATCATTTTTGTCTGGTGCTGCAGTTTTGTGTGAGTCAGGAAGTGCCCCAAGTGTTTTCAGCCTACCGTCTGCCAACTTGCTGAGTGCATGCTTCAACACATGCTTTGGTGATTGTGAAGAAGTGCCATCCCTTCGTGTGGCGCCTCCCTACGTGTTCTGCTTGTACACAACGCACATTTTATTTGGTGCTTAAGTTCAGTGAAGGACAGGAAAGCACCAAAATGTTTTCCTTCCAGCACCTGGGTGTTGACTGGACATGCTTTCACCAATGCATTGTTTGCTTTGGTGTTTGTTGAGAGCCAGCAGTCCACAACATGCTCAACATACAGCATGGTCGCTGTGTCTCTAGTCATTTACAACATCTGTTCTTCAGGGTGCAATACGTCTTGTGTGGAACTGTTTGTGTGATGAGATCACAACATGCTTTGCCTCATGGCATTTGGTTGCCTCTGTCTGCTTGCTTTTGACTGCTTCTTTCACATGCTGCACGTAGTTATACAGCAGTGAACTATTTTTCCTGAAGGAAAAGTCATGTAATTGTTTCACGGTCAATTTCCCAGATGAAAATGCAAGGCCTGGCCAGCATTCTGACACGTGTACCCATTCCCATCTTCTAGCTGAAATTTGTACCCCTGACGAAAACCTACAAATTGTACATTAATTCAGTTGAAGGTAACTGGAAGTATAAATTATGCAGCTGGACATAATTTGTGTTTCAATAATAAAGCTCTAAGCGCTGGCATTTTGTCCTTCTTTTGTGTTGTCTTTCACTGCGCTGTTTTTCCAATTCGTAAAACATGTATCAACCAGCCCATATTTGCCCTCTTCTGGAACTCCAAATGGCATTTTGTAGCTTGAAGGGCATGATTCGGTTCAATAAGTTAGCTGGAAATGGATCATAATAGTAGTAGTAGTAGTAAACGCTATTGATTTTTCTGGGTTACACAGCCGGTCTTCCCAGGTTCGGGATCTTTTTCTCTTTCCAGGATTTGAGGTCCAAGATCTTTTTCTGTGCTGGGCTATCAACCTTGAATGCAACCTTGAATGGAAGGTCACTGCCCACCTATCCTCCCAGTGAAACTGTGTTAGATCCCATTTTCATTGACTCATCCCCTTGCACTTTTCATTCATATAAGTTGGGGTTGCTGTTTGGTCATTTTAAGACAAATCCTAGACAACCTGTTTACCCTCTGCACCCTTAGTGTGACTGGACCGTATCAGTGTCCGTGCTGCCATTTTTCTGTTTAGCAAAGGTGGCTACTTCAGCTGGCTACTTAAGTTTGCAAACTAGGTAACACTAATGTGCATGTACACCACTGTCAAACGGTTATGAAAGATGAGTCTGTCCCAAAAAAATTCTTATCTTTGTAGACGAGACATATTCGTCAATGTGTATTGTTGCACTAGGTAATGATTCGCAGTTAGGCTGCATAATGAATTCTAGGATGCATGAAGTTCAGTGATGGAAATAAATTATTTTGCCAATAATGGCTTCCAGAAACTTTTCACTCTGCATGTAAAAGACACCTCACTTTTTTTGAGCAAATTGCAACACCTAAGAGGCAATGCAACTTGTCTCGCTCCCCAAAAATGTAGGGGCACACTTAAGCTCAGCATTCATGGGTATCACACAACAGTGTTCATGGCTCCCTGCAGCGGTTTCTCTTCACACACACAGTCACTGTTCTTCATTCATGTTCACACATTTATCAGAGTTGCCTCAGCACAGGTTCCCAATTCTTGTCTTTGAACTCTTCCACACTGCAGTTCACCTATGTAATGTTATTGTAATTAGTTTCTCACTAATTGGCACATCTCTAGTTCACTGCAGTAATTACATTGCTAGGCTTCAAATTAAGCCAACAGCACCCACACATCACTCCCCCCCCCCCCCTTTGTACCTCAGCAAAGTCAATGTGCCTACACGGTCTAGTTGGTAGCGTGCCTGGCTGGCGATCCAGGGGTCATGGGTTTCAAGGCAGAAAGAAATTTATTAATTTTCTGTACGTAAAATCTATTATTTTATAAAGTGAAGTAGTTTCAGATGTGTGCTGACGTTTGATTCAGATTACAAATCCTCTTTTCAGTGACTTTCACTGTGGACATCCACGCGTGAAGCTTGTCTTTTGACGCAATGCCGGCTGGATAACACTGGGTTTTCTGCTGAATGGCAGCCTTTCTCCTTGACAGTGGTGTGTGCAGGCTTTCCGTACCTTTCTTTTCTGGCTGCACATGGCACCCAATAACTTCTTAGCACTAATTGCGATGCCATCACATACCATACAGCACTAATAATATTACCTGGTGGTAGTCGGAAAAAAAAATTATTCTTATAGTGTGAAAAAAGAATAGCAGCCTGTTTCCACCTGACTTGGTTTGGTTTCATACTTCTGCTAGAACTTTCAGAGAAATTAGCCAGCAAAGCTGTACAAGACGGTAATTTTTCAGGGAGCTTAAATTTTATGCACAGGCACTTGCAATGACTCCAATTTCATCAACATTTTGCAACCTGTTCTATCATTATGTTGGTGGTGAATAGCTTCTGTTCATTTATTTAACACTCTCCTCGTGGAAACTCTGAATCAGACTTGCTTACCATTTTTCAAGCTGCCTTAATCATGCTCAAAAAAACAATTTACCCTCCATGTGCACACACCACTAGGCATTTTAAGTGTTCTGTTTTTTTTTTTTTTTTTTTTTCATGCAGTGGAGTGTAATACATACATAGAGGGGAGAAATCTCCAACCTGTCACTTATGCTCGAGCACCAGAGCGGATTTTAAACGCTCATATCAGGCTTGCCCAAACAAACCGAAACCTCCTTTCCAAGGGTTGGAATCACAGGAGCGATGGGAGGCTTCTCTGCGCAGCTCACAGGCAGAGCTTCAGCTTTGCATCATGGCCTGGGCCTTGAAGGTTGCTGCAGCCAAACAGTGCCTGGTCACCTAAAGTGGCCTGAGGGCCGTCGCCGACCTCTTCAACACCCCTTCACTAACCCTCACCTGATCCACTGAAGTGGGACTAATAAAGTTATTACCAACCAAGGGCTGTAATAGCCTTCCTGCCAACGCACTTCACCATGGTAATTTTGAACTGCTTCTTTGAACTGTAACGACGAAGAAGTTCCTGTTCAAGCGAAGACGACGACGAACTTCTTACCGTTGTGTTGAGCGGCATTGCCATCGCTTTGTGTGTGTGCTCGTGGTGCTCGACCTCTGTGTGTACGAGGCCTGTGTCTCTGTGTCTACCGCCGGCGCACAGTACTCTAACCATCCCAGTACCCATCTTACAGAACAAATAATCTCTGAGCTGTACACAAGCTGTGTTCTCAGTACAGGTAGGCCCTTTGTTATTGGAATGTGGTAATCTACTGTTGCAGAGCAACTTCGATTAGTCCTCAGTGTCCTTTCAGACATTTGCCGACATTTCAGCACCTACATCTGGTATGGTGCCCTTCACTGAACTGTAGATATCATATTTTGAGTGTACATAGAGGGTTGTCTATTTTAGTTCACAGTAAAGGAAGGTACTTTGAGAGTGAACGCATTTCATTGAGCATTACTCTCCTGCAGTGCGCAATAGTGGCATCACAGGGTCTTTATTGCATCAGTGTATGGTGTAAATGTTGCCTAACGGCATTGTGATCCACCCCTCAAAGAAAACCAACAATGGTCCTGATATGTATGTGGTCAGGAGTGTGCACAGAGGGAAAGTCATGCACTTGCACATCAGGCTAGAAACATGACTGAGGCCTCTTGTAGATTGCTCGTGGAGTGCACAGGGCTTGCCAAAACCAATCCACATCATCCAGTGTTATCATGCTGCATTAAGAGACCTTTTGCTAGAATACCACTGCTTGTCTGTGATGCTGCCTCCCTCAAATACTGTGGGTCATGTTAGCCTTGCATTTCTTGCCCCATTTGTGTGTTATCTTGCTGCTGTGCATGCTTGTGCTTTTCTTGTTGTGTTGCTGTTCTTCCTTCTTAACTCACCGTTGTTTTTATTATCCTTCAGCTCCTTGACCTGACCCAGAGCCATGTTCAGGCTTAATATGACATGCGCACTAGATAATACGCGTGTATGTGCATGATATGATAATAACTTGCATGCACGTTAAAGAACCCCAGGTGGTCGAAATTTCCGGAGCCCTTCACAACGGCGTCTCTCATAGCCTGAGTCGCTTTGGGACGTTAAACCCCAATAAACCAAACCGATAACTTGCATGAAGCAAATAAAGCAAGTGTCTTGCACACTGCATTACCTGTTTGTGATGTGGCATCACCCTCCACCTTCATTATCCCCCTCTATATTCGTCCCGTTCCCCAATGTTGAGTAGCATATGTGAAGATATCTTTTTCCAGCCGACTTCACCTTTCTTGACATCACACATTGCCCTCTTACAAGGAATCTTGCTGCATTGAAAGGAGCTGCCTGGTGCTGCTGTGGATGCATTACTGTTGTCCTACAGCAAAGGAATTGTAGGGATGGGCATGACAAATTTTGTTTCACCTCTCACATTTTGGTGCGTACTTGCATCACACGAGTGGTGTACCTGCCTATATGCCCTTGGTAAGTGCTGTGTGCCCATTGTTAGACAGAATTAACGAGATTGAGGGCCTTTTCAAACATTGAAATCAAATAGCATTATTGAAAGCCTTTTTTTATTTGAATGAAATTATGTACCTGCCACTCTATGCCATGCATTCGTGAGGTGCTTTTATATAAAGTCCGTGAAGTCTGCTTGCAGGCAGGCTTAGTTAATGTTCACAAAGCAAAAGATGAGTGCCATGTCCTATTGAGATTAAGTGAAACGCCAACACTGAAATACATGCTTCTGTTGACAGTGGACTTTTAGCTTTGTCTGTTTTTCTTTAAGTACTGGCGGGAAACAATATCTCCCTATTTTGCTTTCGCATTTGACGCTTTTGATAATAAGACGTACGCGCTCATAGCGTTGCACTTGACGCGATTCGCAGTCGCGTTTCGTGCGCGGCCGCTTGCAAACGTAACCAAGGGTAGTGTTAAGGTCTATGCACCTGAAGAAGTGACACGGTGAGGTAAAGCTTTCCAACGCCACTGACGCGTTGAGGTTACGATCGAGAGCCAGCCGTTTCTCCGCCAATTCCTCTCCCCGTGACGCTGATCGCATCTCACAAGTACGGAGACGCGACGATGGCTTCGGGCAATAAGCGTTCGCTTCATGCAGCACAATTACCGCTAAACTCTTATTTCCGTGACGACCGGCCACAGGGTCTTTAGCGTCGCATTCAGCACCATCACTGTGCGGCGAGTACGCCGAGACCGCCGCCGCAACGCAATCCACCGTCCATCTCTACGGCGCTACTTTGCTAACTCACCTTCGCGCCGCAACTCGGCGGTGTTTTTTGTACTTGGCGCCAAGTAGCAGACGACACCGTTTATTTTTTTGTCATACTTTTTTCTTTATTCTTCAATGTCGTCATTACATTCTGCTGTTACGCATTTTCGGACCGCCCCGATTCACACGTCACGGGTACGCCCCGCTCATGGCGGATTGGCGAATATCGAGAATCGGGCCCCAGAATGGTTACAGTAGAAACACCTGGAGCAATTGTCCGGCGGCACGTGGACCAGGTACGTCTTCGGCATGCAAAAACGCAGTCACCCGACACTGTGGAAGAGGCACGCCCGGACGGCGCTACAGAAACACAGTCACCCGACACTGCGGAAGACGCGCGACCGGACGGCGATACATTCAGGCCAGAGGAATCCGCATCACAGCTCGATATGAGACTGGAAGGATCTACTTTGCCGCCTGCAGTTGGGATCATCATGCTGACGGCGCATTTCCGGCACTTCCGTCATCCGGAGCAGTAGTGCCAAGCGAACCCGCTCAAGCCTTACGACGCTCGACGAGGACGAGGAAACCAGTTGACCGATTTTAGGAGGAAGAAGTGTTGTATCGGCCGCTGTGTCATTGTGCGGGCTACACGCTGCTCAAGCGTGAAGTTTTCATTGTACCTCGCCATGTCCCCCTTTCATGGCGGCTCCACCTAGTATTGTTAGGGGAAAGGGCCAATAGGGCCTACCCCAATCACCTCTCTGTAAATATTTATTGCATTATAAATGTTTTTCACCACCACCACCTGATAGTGCACTACCATTCAGCCTTTCGAGCAGCAGAAACTTGCGGCAGGAATTGGAACCAGCGACCTACCTGGGGTGCGGGTGTCCACCGAGATGTGTAAGACAGTTACTGTAACTTTATTTCCTCAAATCCAATTTTCTTTTCCTTCATTACGGCACCTCTTTTTCTCTCTCTCTCCTTTTACTCCCACCTACCTCCCTTTCCTTAAGGTGGGGTTCGGGTGTCTAACGAGATGAGTGAATTACCGAGATATTTCCTCTCCTCAAAAATGCACTGCGTTCAAAGTTGTTTCAAACGGGCAAGGCGTCGCGCCGAACGGGCGATGGCGTTCCGTAGACTCCCGGCAGCGGTGCAACACGCTGTCGCGTTGTACGCCTAAAGGCGAAGCTTAAGCTTCTTCCAATTTTTCTTCCTTTCTTCTTCTTTCCCTCCCCCTTTATCCCTTCCCTTACGGTGCGGCTCGTGTGACCACCAAGATATGTGAGACTGTTGTGTCATTGCCTTCCTCAAACTAATTTGCATTTTTTTTCAGTTTTTACTGCCTGTGGTGGTGGCTGAATAGCTTGGGTGGTGGTGAAAACTTTTATTTTGTGAAAAAGAGTTTGGGAGCCACAGAGTGGCCCCGCTACATGGTCGGCGTCCCTAGTCCGGGATACCGCATGACGAGGCCCCGTCTCTCGCCCGTTTCACCAGAGCCCTTTGGGACTCAAGCGAGGAGAAGTTGAGTAGGGCAGTCTCCCATGCCTCTCTGGAAGGGGTAGGAGAAGGGGGGAGGTGGGGATTTTGAGTACATGCCCACACCATGTGGAAGATATCACAGGTCTCCCCACAGTGTGGGCATCGCCCATCCGTGTTAGGATCATAATGCTTTATTATTGCAGGACAGAGTAGAGTACCTGTCTGCAGGCGCCTTAAAGTTCGCTCCTCCGTCTTACTCAGCCCTTTTGCAGGGGCCGGGAAAAGGCGGTGGTTGTCGCTATAATGTGTTAATATTTCCCTGAATCGCAGCAGCGGCTGGTTAGTCTCCGAGCCAGAAGAGCTGGGATGAGGAACCCGGTGAGTAAGCGCTCGGGCAGCCGCGTCAGCGGCCTCATTACCTCGTAAGCCCTGGTGGCCAGGAGCCCAAATGATTCGTTTGGGTGTTGGATCAGTGGCAGTCCGTCGTAGAATACAAGCAGCTAAGGGGGAGATCTCCCCTGCCAAGTAATGTTCACATGCTTTTCGGGAGTCCGTGATGATTATTCTCGATTTGGCGTGGGCGGCAGCAAGCGCTATCGCTACTTCTTCGGCCCGCATTGAATTCGGGGCTCGAAAGGAGAGTCCATCAACGTGCATTTCCTGGTGAACGACAGCGGCCGAGTAAAATCCCGTGGGCGATGGCCCTGCTACGTCTACATAATATACACCGGGTCGGGAGCCGTGTTGTCTCTCAAGAGCCCGAGCCCGCGCTTGTCGTCTGTTTTCATGCATGTCGGTGTCCATGTTACGGGGGAGCGGGGAGACCCAGAGCATATGGCGCCATAGTACTGGGACGCTCGGCCTCCTCTAGAGTGCAGTCGTGTTGGATGTGTAAGCGGTTTAGCAGGCGGCGCCCAGGAGCCGTCTGCGTGAGCGGCGTGTATTGGTTCACGAGGTGGGCCTCCCGCAGCTCCTGGTAGGAGTTTAGCACCCCAATTCCTTGAGTTTGGCATTAGAGGTAGCCACCGGGAGATGCAGGGCTCGCTTAGTTGCCTTGCAGATGATGGCCTCTATTCGCGCCTCGTCTTGCTTAGTAGTGCGGAGATATGGCACGGCGTAGAGGATCCGGCTAGTCACGAAGGCATAGACGAGCCGAAGCGCGTCCCTGCCCCGCAGACCACCCCGCTTGTTGGAAACGCGGCGGATCATGCGCCCTACCTGTTCGCCTACTCTCTTTAATTTCGCAATAGTGGAGTCCGGTCTGAGTCTCTAGTGAATGAAAAGGCCAAGAATACGGAGCTCCTCCACCTCTCTAATAGGACCTCCTGACAGAGAGATGTGTATTGCTGTCCTATCCTTTGGGTTCGCTCTGACATGCAGAAGCTCTCATTTCGCTGGAGCACATTGGAGCCCACAGTCATTAGCATACGCATCGACTATGAAAGCAGCCTGCTGAAGGCGGTCCTCCATGTCCCCAAGGCTCCCCGAGTGGTCCAAATTGTAATATCATCTGCATATAACGCGTGTTGAATGCCTTCCACCCGGGCCAATTGGCTTGGGAGGCGCATCATAGCAATGTTGAACAGGAGCGGTGATAACACTGCTCACTGAGGGGTACCCCTTGTTCCCATCATGTAAGGGCCGTATTCCTCGCCCTCAATCCGAAGAAAGGCCTGGCGATTAGACAAGAAATCTCTTACATACGCGGTCGGCTGTCCGGTCGTGGTCCTTTTCAGTGGCATATTCGGGCCCGGAAATACCCAAGGCGCCTTTGCCGGTATCATGCTATCACGCTCTCCGTACGTAGTGTAAATAAGGGGTGATTACCTTTCTGCTAGAAGTTACCATAAACGAAAGCACTTCGGAACAGAAAAGGCTTGGTCAGGTTGGTAATTCATTGCAACACAGTTATCATAGCTCGGGAACAACGCAGGCGTTCTCGTTCTGTCTCGTCTTTGTCCTGTGTAGTTCCCGCGCTATGATTACGCTGTTGCAACGAAAGGACGACAGGAAAGGGAGAGTTTTCACTATTCCCTGAAAAGTCAATTCGAGCTCTAGATGGCTCCACGGTAGCTTGAGGTGTAAAGAAAATATGCGTACGCGGACTGCCCCTTTGTTAGAATTTAAGTATACTTGGACGGATTAATGGCATATTTATGAAAGAAGACTTTAAATACATTGACAACACCAAAATGTGATTTCCCGAAACTTCATTTCGAGCATTGGGTTGTTCAACGGCAACTTGGAGTGTGCTGCAAATATGCTAAGGAGGACTTTCAATTTGCTAGAATTTAAGTATTCTTTGGATAAATTAATTGCGTATTTACGGAAGTACGCTTCAAATACATTGACAACACGCAAATGCCATTTCCCGAAACGCCATTTTCAGCACTCGACTGTTCAACGACAACTAGAAGTGTGCTGCAAATACGCTTAAAAGGACTGCCCGTTTGTTAGAATTGAGGTATACTTCGGATGAATTAATTTCATATTTACGAAAGTGCACTTTTAATACACTGACAATATGCTAAAACTGCATACATATTTTTCACGTATTTGAAATATTCTCGAAGTGTGCTTCAGGTGAGCTATTTTTGGCATATTTTAAGTATATATTTCGAATACCAAGCATGAAATTTCAGCAACGTCTTTCCTACGTATCTTTAGCGCATTCATGAAGACAAAATATGATTAAAATACAATTTGAATAGCCCACCGTGTATTCCAAAGGTATTAGTTTTCGCTAAGGGGAGGGTTGGATAGTTACCGCTGCGGATTATTCTAAAGGCAGATACGAGAGATTTACGACAAAAACAGCCAGCCCTGTTGAACCCTAGAAAAGCATTAAGAATTTTCCATCTCCACACTATATATCTGAGTTTTCTCAAAGCTGGTCATTGCAGAGTAAGACAACGCCAGTGTGATATTCTTATTCCTGGAGAATGTTTTCAAAACTGGATCAACACAAACCACAAAAACACACTAATATATTTTCTTCTCCTCAGAATTGATAAGGAGCGTTGATTTTAAACATTTGTGGACCTATGTGTGAGCAAAAAGGGATGTAGCTGTCCTCCAGCACACTCTCTTTTATAATAGGGAGTGCGCTAGCGGAGAGCTTATTCCCTTTGAACGCATATCCCTTTACTATGTTGTTCCGAGCTCTCTTCTCGATACCCCTTGGCAGACCGGCGGAAAAACGGACCAGGGGAACATTTGCCAGCTCCAGCCATTTTAGGCAGTGAGAATACTCGTAAACTTCAAGAGAGGATTTTTGTCCGCAAGCTGCTGAACACAGATGATTTAAGCTGCGGCATGCCTAGATGCAAACAACGATTACACAGAAGCTACGGCTATCGCCCAGTGCAGGCATAGCCTTGAAGGCAGCCTGCTTAGCCTAACTTAAAAAATAAAAATTCACTAGAAGCGTACACAATTTTGTCGAGAAAACTTCAATAAAACTAATTTAAATAAGGTTTATGGAGAATCACGAACGGAAAGTAAATTTATCGCCTCTATAATGAAAATTCCACAGAGTTGTGTGGACTAAAGAGCGATGTTGACTTCGGGCTTTGTGATATACTTGGTGCCACTTAGAAGTGCTTTTGGAGGATGCGTATGATTTGGATATTAGATACTGGATGGTCGAAAAGGGAACAGAAGCTCCGCTGGATATGGCAGAGTTGTTACTAAAATGCGACCGAGGAAATTTTTTATCCTCATGGGTGTGGGAGGTGGGGACTACTAAATTATGGTTCATGTCAAAGGCATTTGTGATGAATCTTTCTGAGTGGTAGGAGGCGAGGACAGAGCAAAGAGATAGCCATAGGCACAATCGGGCCGAAACAGTTTTTTACGACAGTGTCGGCTCCAGATAAGTAATGCTTAAACATTGTATGACTATGCTTGCGGCGTCATCTCATCACGGGGTTGTCCGCACCATGACGGTTTTATGCGAAAAAAAATGGTACACTTGAATAGAGCATCAAAAACTCTCGTACGGGAAATCGGAATTGTTGAGACGCGGGTTCTCAGTTGACGTCGGGACGCGGGTCCGCTGTCGCCGACCGGCCGGAGCACTGATGAGACGGGGAACTGATCTGAAGTAGCATGAAAAAAGTTAAATGTATTCACATATTTACAAGCAACGAGAAGCACGATACATGGCACGATGTAACACAACAGGAAATGACAGAGAGAAAGGAGACGGGAGCCCTTATATAGAGTCGGCACAGACTCCCGTCCCTTTTCGTCCAATCAGGAGCGTCCTGGTGGCTGATTGGCTTGCAAGGCTTGAACGCTAACCCCGGTAGCGTTCCGGTAGCTGTCCGGCCCGAACGCAGAACGCGCTCCACGATGACGATGCGCGGGCTCGGAGAGACGCAGGCCTGGACGCCATCCTTGGGAGCGTTCCGGTGTTGTAAATTCGCATTCACAACAGCTCGCCCCCGCCCGGAAAATCGTGCACGAAGAGAAGAGGTCCGCAGCCACTTCTCGAAGTGCCGAGGTCGGGGCACTGTCTTTGTCTGCCGGCCATCAACGGCTCGCCAACCGGTCTCTTCAGGTCTGGAAGGAAGGTGGTCTGGACCGGACACAACAACAGCCAGCAAACACCCTTCCATCTGCCCAGAGATCTGCCAGGCTTCTATCCTACCAATAATTTCGCTGACAGGCGACAGGTTCAATCGCGAGTGCACCGTCGCATCAAAGACCATTTTCTTCGCGAGTAGAAAAAAAAGAAACCGAAGATTACAAAACAGCAAGAAAAACTAAGAGCCCGTCCAAATCCCTTCTTTCCCTTTTCCTTTTCAGAAGCATCGGCTTTAGCCATCTGCGTTGGCATTTGACTTTCCATTTTTGTAATGAACCTCGAAGCTGAATTGCTGCAGAGCAAGGCTCCAGCGCAGGAGGCGACCAGTTTTGCCCGACATGCGTTCTAGCCAGGTTAGAGGACAGTGGTCCGTTTGTACGATGAACTTCGTACCAGACAGATAGCAGGCAAGTTTTTGTACCGCCCACACCAGGCACGCGCATTCCATTGCAGAAGCGTAGTATGCTTCTTCCCTGGCAGAGAGCTTCCTGCTTACATAAAGGATTGGGTGTTCGTTCCCTTGATCAGCTGTCTGGCAAAGCACAGCACCCATTCCCCTGTTGCTCGCGTCACACTGGATTATGAACTGTTTTGTATAATCCGGGGACTTTAACACAGGATACTTCATCAGGGCTTCCTTTAGGGTGAGAAAGGACTTTTCTTTCGCGGGGTTCCAGGCGAGGCGCTCTAGTTCAGTTTTGCGCAAAGCATCGGTGAGAGCGCTAGCGATGTCCGAGTACCGCGGTATGTATTGCCGGTAGTACCCTACAAGACAGAGAAAGGCTCTGGCATCTTTGTTTGTTTTCGGTGGGGGGTAAGTTGAAATAGCGAGCAGCTTTACCTCAGTGCTACGCATGTAGTTCTCTCTGCGTTCGTCTCTCCAGTTTCTACGGGAGGTACAAGACCAGAACGATTTGCTTTCTCTTGCTGACGACTTGTCCCTTTCCTTACGTTTCGCACGCCAGTCGCGACATTCCATTGCGAGTGCGCAACAAATCCGGTGGGACCTGTCTTTATTTCTGTTTATTCGTGGTGGCAAGTGAGACCTTTCAGAAGTGTGTAATCCCCTGCGCACCCTTCCCTTTCGCTCGGTGTGGGGTTCGCATTTATCCGGACTTTTGATTTTACGTCTACTAAATAGAGTTGTCTTAGCTCGGGGCTTTCTATCGCGATACCTATGCTTATCCTGATAGCGACAAAACAAAAGCCCATTTCTTTTAGCAGCGCGACACTCTTCAGCCGTGCCCTGCGCGGTCGCAGACCGACAGTAGCTTTAGCAGGCGGTACACGACAAAAACCGAAGGTCTTAAGTGCGCGTTGACCCCTGCGAGCTCAAGACGCCGCGCGACAATGATTCGTTGCGCCCTCGGTCGCGCGTCTCCAACACCTGAGCAGCACTTTAAAAGTTGAATGCGAAGGGGCAAAGATCGAATATCAGAAAAATGCCTGGGTGCATTCCTTTCTCAGTTCCTGAACACCATTCCTTTCCTTTATTTTCCAGGCGCGCGTTCTGCTGCATTCTTTCACGCGGTAGCATTGCGCGCTTCTTTGGGGCTGACTGCGCGTTTCACTCCTCGTGCAATAACTTCTGCAGTGCAGCCACAATGGGGCAGGTGGCTTCCGCTTTCTTTGAAACCGTATAGTCAGTTTGGCCTGTGTGCGGTACCTATCGCATCTGGAGTGCCGTAGTGAAAGTCTTGCACGATTACATTGTTGACGTGCCTTCACCCTTATGACGTTTTTGGCCCGTCCTTTGTCCTTTCTCTGTGGACTACCAAGGGGCTTGGCTCTCCTTGCATACGGCCTCTTTCCGGAAACTGCCCTAGCTGTTCTGTCTTGCACACCTCCCTTTCTCGTGGTGCCCTCACCCTTCACATCTCCTTTTTGACTCAGCACCGAGCCGCCTTTCTCATTTGAACTATCGGCTCGCACTTTCGATGAGCCACTGCACGTCGTAACCTCGAATTGTTCCGACTGCACTTTGATTTCCACGAAGTCTAGCAACCTGCTCTCCTGAGGATTGCTATCCGACCCCATGAAAATAACTAACTGGCCCGCAACTATATCTGAACCACACTCTTTGGCTAACGTTGCGTTCTGGCCTGGCGTTTCAGCGACGCACTCAGGTGACTCATGGTCACTCTGATTACACCAAGGCGTCTCCAATAATTGGGTACTATTGCTCACCTGCCGTATCGAAGGAGGTTCCACTTTGATTCCTTCACTACTCTCTTCCTGAGAGATAACTGACTCACTTATAAAAACAGCATCTGCTTCTGGGCTTAAACCTACCCTGCCGTTACTTCCCTGAGCAACGGTTGTGTCCCCAGCTGACCAAGCGGGGTTCCTAGGCTGGTCGCTGACACACAGATGGGAGCGCTTCCCGCTTCCATCACTTCGGACTTTAGCGTCCGCCTCTCCTTTTGGACGGTCGTCCGCTTCTACTGCTCTGGCATTCTTAAAAACCGGCTTCGCGCCTGTTTCGTCTGCTCTATGCCTAGCGGGGTACCGTTGCTTGTACCACTTGTACCGTTGCTTGTACCTGTTGCTTGTACCACGACTTTCAAGCAACACGCGGCGTGACGCATACTTTTCCGTGAGTTCAGCAGCCTTCTCAACAGTGTTTACCTCGGCCCTGTCGAGAATCCACCAACGCATTCGATCCGGAAATGTGTCATAAAACTGCTCTAGACACGTGCATTCCACGATCTTTCTTGCGTCCGCGTGAACGCCTGCGCTCTTTAGCCACTCCACTAAGTTTGTTTTCAAGTTATAGCCAAACTCGAGGTAAGATTCTCCTTTAGACTTAGTCGCTTTTCTGAAACGCTGGCGAAAAGCCTCGGCAGACAGGCGGTACTTCTTCAGGAGGCTTGCCTTCACGGTCTCATAGTCCTCCAAATCTTCCGTACTCATTCTCCCGATCGCGTCCGCTACCTTACACGCCAACATGCTCAATAGCTGCTGTAGCCATCCATCTTTCCCAAGATTGATTTTTTGGCAGGTCCTTTCGAAGTTCCCCAAAAAAATACCAATTTCCTCGCCTAGCTGGAAGGGTTGCATGAAGTCTTTGATTTTGTTTCTCTCCCTCTTCTGTTGGAGGATGGTGGATGAGCAACGCCAGCCTCGGCTCTCTTCGACTCCGCGTCCAGTTTCCTCTGATCAATTTCCTGCTGCCGGCGTGCTAACTCGAGCTTCTTCTCTCGAAGCTGAAACTCGCGATCGCGTTGCTTCTGTTCCAGCTCCCTCTGTTCCCTTTCAGCCGCTTCCCTTTTCTCTTCAGCTGCTTTCCTTTCCTTAATCAATTCCCATGTCTCCATACACTCTTCATCGTCCGCTCCGCAAGATATTATTGCCTCTATGATTTGCAGTTTCCGCAAATTTTTCCAAGTTCAAGCCCTAATTCTTTGCTGATCAAAATTTGATCCGGCTTTTGCAAAGATTTCAGGTCCGTGATGCGCTCAGACACTCGACCGATCCCCTATCTCTCCTTAGCAATGCGTACAACAATCAGTACTCACAACACTGCCGGAGAAAGTCTGCCAGCATTGACGCTAAATTCAAAAGCCTGGCAAAATACGTCAGGGAAGAAAGGTCGGACACTCACAGAGCCGCGATCATGGGGTCCACCAACGTGGGAGCTCTTGCAACTGCCAATGCTGCTAGGCGATGTGAAGAGATGACTTCGATCCCCGCGCTGCCATCCAGTTGTTCAGACGCGGGTTCTCAGTTGTCGTCGGGACGCGGATCCATTGTCGCCGACCGGCCGGAGCACTGATGACACGGGGAACTGATCTGAAGCAGCATGAAAAAAGATTAATGTATTCACATATTTACAAGCAAAGAGAAGCACGATACGTGGCACGATGTAACACAACAGGAAATGACAGAGAGAAAGGAGACGGGAGCCCTTATATAGAGTCGGCACAGACTCCCGCCCCTTTTCGTCCAATCAGGAGCGTCCTGGTGGCTGATTGGCTTGCAAGGCTTGAACGCTAACCCCGGTAGCGTTCCGGTAGCTGTCCGGCCCGAAAGCACAACGCGCTCCACGATGACGGCGCGCGGGCTCACAGAGACGCAGGCCTGGACGCCATCTTTGGGGGCGTTCCGGTGTTGGAAATTCACGTTCACAACACCATTAAGAACTGTATAGTGTTACTAAAGCGCACTGACTCCGGCCTCAAAGCTTGCTTTCCACTCGCCCCGCAACGAGCAGCTATCTAATACAGTCCGCCATTGCGCGAGCGCTGGTGTGCTGGTTCTGTAGATACACCTTTTGTCGCCTAATATCTCCACGTAGCACCTCGGGATATTTTTTTCAGTAGCAACATCGCGTGCGTATTCCTTCATCTCTTCCGGAGGCTCCGCCATGCGTCGGTGTCAGAATAAAATTGTTTGACTTCTCGCAGCCCGATAGTGCACGCCCCATTCCCGTGTTCCGCACCACTCATCGCACTGACACTGGATATACGCACCCTCTTCGCTAGAAACCGTACCGAGAGGCCCCGTCCGAGTCATCGTCATCCTGACTACGCCCACTGCAGGGCTAAGGCCTCTGCCATGTTTCTCCAATTAACCCTGTCATTTGCCAGTTGCGGCCACCGTATGCAAGCAAATTGCTTAACCTCATCCACCCACCTAACTTTCTGCCGCACTCTGCTACGTTTGCCTCAGCTTCGAATCAACTCCGTTAACGTTAAGGACCAGCGGTTATCTTGCCTTGACACTACATGCCCTGACCTAGCCTATTTCTTCCTCTTGATTTCGACTGCAATGTATTTAACCCCCGTTTGTTCCCTCACCCACATCGCCAGCTTCCAATCTGCCAACGTAACACCTATCATTTTTCTTTCCATAGCTCGCTGCTTTGTCCTTAACTTATGCTGAACACTCTTTGTTAGCCTCCATGTTTCTGCCCCATAAGTGAGTACCGGTAAGATATAGGTCTTGTATACTTATCTCTTGAGGGATATTGGTAAACTGCCGTTCATGATCTAACAGAACCTGCCATATGCGCTCCACCCCATTTTTATTCTTCTAGTTATTTCTCTCTCATGATCTTGATCAGCTGTCGCTACCAGCCTTAAATAGACATATTCTGTTACTGCTTCCAGTAACCGGCCACCAATTACGAACTGCCGTTCGCTTGCTAGAGTGTTGAAAATTTCTTTGGTTTTCTGTATGTTAATTGTTAGCTCCACCTTTCTGGTCTGCCTGTCTAACTCATTGATCATGCTTTGCAGTTCATGTCCTGAGTGACTTAGCAAGGCAATGTCATCAGCGAATCACAGATTACTTAGGTATTCTGCATTAATTCTTATCCCCAACTGTTCCCATTTGAGGCCCCGGAATACGTCCTGTAAACAGGCGGTGAATAGCATACGCGAGAACGTGTCTTCCTGCCTGACACCTTTCCTTATTGGAACTTTATTGCTGATTTTATGGAGAACTGTGGTAGCTGTGGAATCGTTGTAAATATCTTCCAATATTTTCCCATAAAACTCTTCTACACCCTGATTCCGCAATGCCTGCATGACTGCTGAGGTCTGTACTGAGTCGAATTCTGTCTCGTAATCAATGAACGCTATATACTGAGGCTGGTTTTATTCTGCGAATTTCTCTATCGCCTGATTGATAGCGTGAATAGGGTCTGTTGTCGAGTATTCTTTGCGAAACCTGCCTGATCATTTGGTTGTTTGAAGTCTAAGGTTGTCCTGACACTATTAACGATTACCTTCGTAAATACCTTGTAGGCAACAGACAATAAGCTGGTCTGTCTGTAATTCTTCAGGTTCTTGACGTCTTCTTTCTGATGAATTAAGATAATGTTAGCGATTTTCCAAGCTCTAGGTACGCTCAACAAATCCCGTGTTAACTGATGCTACCAGCTGCTTTCTCCCTTTGCATTACTCCTAAAACTTTGTTTACTTCCTCCTTCGTTACTTCCGGGATGATGGCGCTTTGCCGCATGGGCTTCAAATTACAACTATCATTTGCCTTATGATCGCCAACGTTTTCAAACGATGTCCTAAACAATATTCGGCAAAATGAGATAAATACGCGTGGATAGCCAGGGACAGTTAAACTACACTTGTATTCCTTTGTAGCCAGAGTTGTGGCACGACTTCGCAGCACAGTGCACTTTCCACATGGCGCTCATCTTCACAAAGTCTTTTCTAAAATGTTTGCTGGCGGTTCAAGCTCAGCGGGAAATTTAGTGCATTTTACCTGGTCGCCAATCTCGCAGCTCTCTCGGCTGGCTATTCAAAAGGGCGGGAGTAACTATATTTCACGTGCGCAAGGCACTTTGCAGTAAAACGGCGAGTTGAGCGAGTTGGTACATCTTGAGAAAAAAACAGCGCAGGAACAGGGACACAAGAAAAGAAGAAGACGCCTGTCCCGTCGTCTTCTTTTCTTGTGTCCCTGTTCCTGCGCTGTTTTCTTCTCACTTGTTTGCACTTTTTCTTTCCAGCCACTTGTGGCTCCTTTCAAACTATCTTGCGTGCAAATATATAATGGGCATTGTGTTTCGCTATTCTCGGACAGTTGTAATTCTACTAAGCCAAGCTGGAGCTGCGTTTTATTACTGCCGGCGTTGCGCTACCATCGTGTAGAGTGTAGCGCTACTAATGGCTAAGGCGTGCCACTTGCATCATGCCTTAGCCCTGCCGGCAGAGAGCATCGACGAAAGGGCGCATAATGAAGCATTGAGTGCTACTAAACCCCTTACTGCGGCACCAGAAATGCACATGGAGACAAAGAATCAATTGAGGAAAACGCAGAAAAAACATCAGATAAATAAATGATACGGCTATACGTGTCAAGAAAAAATTCATGCAGACTATTAAGCGCGAAGAAAAGAGGGATGAAAAGGTTAAAAAACCGGTACCCTTTCCTTCAATACTAGTATAATAGATGTATTGACAGTCATGTCAGATTTCTTTTGAATGCAGAAGGCTTCAAAATTAGGCTGCATCAAACATTACCTTCTCATTTTAACAGCGATGTATCAGAAAACTTTGGGTTCGCAAGCCACTAGATCAAGGGAGTATGGGTGTTTCTGAGCGAGCTCCCATGTATACTCTGCGCGTATTTAGACGACGTCGACCTTTCGTGCCTACAGCCTCTCAGTTTGGTACAAGGAGTCGCAGGTTTACTATCAGTCTGCGCGTGTCCCTTATGCTCGGCGATCATCTCTGAGAGAAGAAGCATAATTCGAAGCTGCAACAACATTTGCACGCTTCTTGAAACACGGCTGTGATTGGATAAGAATGCCATAGGCGCAGCCATGCACATCCTGCCAGTGACTCAGACCCACAGTTGGTTGCCCCTTCACTTTCAGTGGTGGCCAGCACAGAAATATTATCCATTTGCAGTGGCAATCTCTGCTCCCGCTATGTTATGAATCACAATAACTCAAATGGCGTTGATAGAGTTTTTTTCCGTGAGAATAACAAGGAAGTTACTCGCACAGTGAAGGTGCTACTTCTGGAAAAGGCTGCTGAGCCATGAGTACATGGGTCGAATGGCACTTGGAAAAAATCTGCCATCGCATTTATGAAATTGTTTCGATGCTAAATTTGTACGAACTCCCCAGCGAAGAAGCGACATGTGCGCGAAAAGAGCGAGTTAGCGGACGGCGCGATGGAAACCTTGAATGAAATGTTTAGCAGAAACGTGAGAACTTTGAGCGCGACTGGTTAATACGAATTGCAAGATTTCCGCCTGAAAAGCCAGGGGCTTACTTTCACGCTGATTACTGATTGCTTTTTCTTCCTTGAAAAGGATATCGTGACCCACCTGTGTCCATCGTGGCTCCCTGTTTAACAGAGAGATTAAGGCAACTGCGATTCGTGAACTGCGCTCGATTCCTTTGTAGCTAGAGAGTGGAATCAAGCACACAGTGCTTTTTAAAACGTAAATATACTGCCGCTCTTCAGTTCAAGGTTTTTCCGTTCTTAGTAAAGCGTCTCGATTTCAGTCGGGGCCCTGCTGTGGCTGGTTGCACTTACACAATCTGTTGACAGGAACGGTAACAAATCATCGTGACTGGTGTTCGACAATTGTGAATAAAGAATGCCACCTAATTTATCTCATTCTGGGAAACGCTGTGTCAATCTGCTAGACGTTACTGAATAATGCTGACCGTTATTGAAGTCGTCACACTTAGTGTTACGTCGTATATTGGAGTAATAGTCCTGTGTTCTCTTGTGCATGTGCTGAAGGCTCAACCGCCATGTGTACGCACTGTTAAAAAGGTGGCCTAAGAGGCGAGGGGTGACAAGACTCGCTGGGACAGGCGCAGGACAGGTGATCTTTACGCGTTGGTCATTTTTGCCCGTGACGGTGTTTCACAAGGAGCCTAGCGGAAAAAATAAAACGACAAAATGAGTAACTAATGTTACTAAATACCACAGTTATTTGCTAGTTTTAATCGCCGCCGCTTGCTCCTGCTAAAGTGGAACTCACAGTAAAGTTTTCTCGCATGAGAAGCGTTAACGTGTCAGCACTTGAGACGCGATAAACGCTAATAGAATTTCACTTAACATGTAGTCTATGCACAGTGCTTTGCCTAAAGGTTCAATTTCTGGTAAGGCGCCGCGGAATTGCATTTCTTCATAAGGAGACTTCAAGGATTGGAAATAATTATTGAATTGTTTCTTTCGTCTGTAAAACTCTCTCCATGTCATGAACAGAGAAGGGTTGCAATGTCATATGCAGGTGTGCCTGGAAATAACACGACTGCAGTAACTGAAGGATTCAAGGCATTTTCGTTCACACGCAAAATGTTTTCATTTTCATGCTGCAGCATTCAGTGTGCAACTGCAGCGCTTCGAGGGACCGCTCCATCCGGATTTTGGAGGCCCTCTCGGAAAAGACTGCGCACGATCTGGCGTCAAGGCTCACCAGAATGGACTCAGCCTGCAAAACATACGGCGAATCTCTCCGTTTACGTCATACTGGAGGTCGCCAAGGGGTCTCAAAGGAACCGAATTGCACGTGGAGAACGTGTTCCCTCTATGTGGTGAGGCCACATCACTTCGCGTTTTGTTCGGTTCCGAAGGCAGCCACATCCAGTCTCAAGGTACTCGTCTTGAAAGCCGACAAGGCCCTGAGTCCGAATCAAACCGCTGACATCATTTTCATGTCATTCCGGAGAATATATCGCGCCGTCCTTCCCGGGACCTACTGGAGAGACAAGTCCAATTGCACCAAGGTGATCATAGTGCGGCATCCGTTTGAAAGACTGGTCTCTGCGTACTTGAATAAAGTCAGGACTACCAATCCCTACGTGTGGGGAGCCAAGCTGTTGTACCAACGAGGATTCGTAGGCAGGGGACCAAATGGAACATTCACGTTCGCAGAGTTTGTGGAGAGGATATTGAACGAGCCCGTCACATACTGGGACCCTCACTGGACACCCTACACGACCCGATGCCAGCCCTGCACCATGAGGTAACTCGTTCCTTGCCTGCGCAGGAAAAATATGCTAGCGTTTACATGGTAATTAGCACTGTTAGAAACCAGCGTCTAATGAAAGATATTCCTGTTTACCTTCACCTTTTAAGTAAAATTGTAAAGTGGGTTTTAAAACTAAGGTTACCTTGAGATCAATTCATAAAGTCCACTTACAGAATCGAGATTGCTTCCTAGCATGACAGAGTAATTGAAAGGCCTTCATGCATAATGAACGCCCCGTGGTGCCCCAGTGATTAGCGCTCTTGGCTAATAAGCCGGAGTTTCCTGTTGCGATCCCGACCGCGGCGGCCGCGTTTCGATGGAGGGGACACGCAAAAGGCGCCCGAGTGCTTTACAATATCAGAGCAGTTAAAGATCACCAGGTGGTCGAAATTATTCACAAGCCCTCCGTTACGGTACTACATTCTTCTCTTGTACTTTCACTGCAGTTCTATCCCTTCCCTTACGGCGCGGCTCAGGCATCCGCAGAGATGTGAGACACACTGCGCGATCTCATTTCCTCAAAAACCAGTTAATATTGTCATCAATAATAATATATTTAGTTACCACGACTATTTAGTGTCTGCAGGGTTTTTTTTCTTCCACTGATATGGTCACAGATGTATGCGTAAGGTGATAGAGTAGGCATGGTTTCATAAACGCATTTCTTTCTTTCGTCTTCTTTTATTTTCAGTTCTTTGAATTTCTTTTATTATTCCCCTCTTTTTACTTTCCGAAAATGTCTATGCCTTCATTATGATCGTGTTAATTGCATCAAATATACTGTGCATATGATGGGTTATTTTAACCTCCCAGGGTTAACCTGGTTGACTAGGATCTGCGTTCCAAAAAGCTGTGAGGTTCGGGTAAAAGCAAACCACCTGCTCGAATTCTCAAGCTTTGCGCAGCTCCAACTAAAAAAAATTGCCTTCCCCACTCAAAAAGAAGCCTGCTAGACCTTTTTCTGACAAACGCCATCAATTCCACTATCTCGGAACCTCTACCAGTGCTGGCGCCGATCTCTGTTGACACCGTCCATGTGAGGATGTTGTTGAATCTTCAACTGTACTTAACCTGGCTACGTCAATGGGAAATTACGGGGGACTAAGTCAGTGGGGTCTACTTAGGACGGTATAGATACTTGGGAAATGCTGATTGGGAAAACGCAGTTTCTTTTCAGAAACGTGCGCCCCTAGAGCTGCACAAAAGAAGAATTGCAACTGCAATGGCCTCATACATTCTTAGAAATGTGTTAAAAGGCTCAAGGTATCCGCACTGGTTCCCCGCCTATTCGAGGAAAGAAATTCGCAGAAAAACTGCGTTGTCATCGATGGTATCATCTGAAGTCACTTCATGAGTGGTATACAAGAACACTGCTTATCGACATGAGGAAAAACGCCTTTACCTCGATACGGAAGAGGGCAAAAAAGCCTTAAACAAGAAATAGTCATGCGTTTCCGAAACTGTTTGCAACCGTGAGGCCGTCTGTAATAAATTTGCCGATTATTTAGCTAACGTTTATGCCGAAGCTCCAGTCGCCCCAAAAAGTTAGTCCTTCCAGAACAAAACGACTTTTTCCTTCCTGTTGAGAACGTTTGTTCTAGCCAGGGAGAAGCAGCTGTACGCTCCCTGCTAAACAAAAAAAATATTGGTGTTCTGACGAAATCGCGATGTTTGTTATAGTAGGCTGCGTCGGCGGTCATACACATGTTTTAGCCCACGTTTTTAACTTAACCTTGCACCTTTGAGAATTTCCATTCTGCTAGAAGCCATCACTAGTTTTGCCAATACACTAAAAAGGAAGCTTGACCGACGAGTGTTAAACTATAGTCCAGTTTCTCTGCTGTCATCTCTGTCGACCGTGTTTCTCATACCTGTTCACGCTTCTTTTTCAAGAATAAGCTAAACAATGAGCAACACGGCTTTTTACCTGGCCGCCTTTTAGATAGTAATCTGGTTTATTTTCTAAATTATGTTGCGCCAACTTATTTGAATGAAGAAAGAGGCCCACGCTATATAGTTTTAGGAAAGCAATTTAGGAATATGTTAGGAAAGCAATTCACCTAGTTAGCCATTCGTTGCTACTAGAAAAACAGCGATTCTACAAACTATCGCACTTCTTTTTGGGCGAGTTGGTGCATAATTGATTTGAAGAAAATAGTGCCAGAGCATGCAAACCACGAAAAGACAAGGACGAGACACAAAGCGCTAACTCACAACTAATTTTATTGAAACCAGGCAGCGCCTTTATATAGCGAAGTTTCACTGAAAAAGAAGGAGGAGGGCAGGAAAGGTAAAGATATCGAAGCGACCATCACAGCGAGCACACATGAGCAAGCGGTAGCCAAAACAAAAACAAAAAAGTTGAAAAAGATTATTTAAAGGCGGCATCTAAAAATTCGAACTCGGTCGAAAAAAGTGAGAGATGGGGTGCTGACACTCCTATTGCCAAGTTTCCTTATGTGAAAAACCTCCAGACATTCACGTGCCTTCTTATCTGCGCTTTTGCCGAGAATCTTAGTCTGACTCAATCATGCCTCGCATCCGTCGCAACCCATAATATGCGCTACGAAATGTGCATATTTATCCTTTAAATCTGATAAATTTCGGGCATGTTCCCCAAAGCGCTCGTTGATGCAGCGCCCAGTCTGGCCAACATAGGTCTTCCCACACGTTAAGGGGATAGCACAGACCACTCCTGCGGAACACATGATGAATGAATACATGATATAGCACATATCATCATGTCACCCTTTGAGCTCTAGTGTACTGCAGGGGTAAAATTTGTCCCGTTAGTATTCTATGTGTTTGTGAACGATGTTAAAGACTGTATCAATCACTCTAAGATAATAAAATTCTCTGATGATTTAAATCTCTCGGGACGGTCCGTTCAATGCCTGACTGCGAAGAGCTGCACAAAAAATATCACCTGCATAAAAGAGTGATGCACGCGACGTGCTGTAACACTGATTCCTAACAGAATATGCGAATCTCTTTAACACGTCAGAAAGAACCAATTCTCTTTGAATACACCGTTCATACTGATACAATACAGCGTGGTAATATTGTTCGCGACCTAGGAGTATATATTGAGAGTGAAGTCAACATTAGCCACGTTAATTATTTAACACGCTCGATTGTTCGTAATTTAGGGGACCGTCGGACGCTTCACTAAGCAATTTAAATTCAGACTGTTTTCTCATTCTCTACAAGTCACTCATTCTGCCAAAATTGCAGTTCTCAAGCGCTCTATGGAGCTGTGATATCTGTACAGTGCACAATGACGGAACGCGTCAAACGGAGGTCGGTCCGTATCCGATATGACCGAGAAATGGGGCGACAATACTACTTCTAATATGGTCGATTGCTGGCTAAACTGATTCTTCTTCCACTGCATGTTAACAAGTCATAAACTTAATGATTGTTCATTCGTACAAAAATACTTGCAAGGATAAATAATTCGCCCTGAACCAGCATCAGCACTTAAACCGACAGTGCCCAGGCATTTTGCAAGAAGCCATAGGGTATTTTATGCTGAAAAGCACAGATGTCGCTCTCCATCACTGTGCATTCAGTCCATGTTTACTACATCTAGAGTGCCGAAAGATACAACCGTGGACATTTTCACCTTTAACAGTTAAATATGTGTGATCTAGCGTCCTCGTGCTCATAGGACTTCCTATTTTGCCTACACATCATGCATGATTGAATGTGCAGTGGTGCGCCACACACCAGATAGGAATGCTATTTGTGGCACATAATGTAAGCAAATAAATAAATGAATAGTGTGGGAGAGTGGGGGTGGGGGGCTCTTAGCGTTTGTGTGAGTACTTTATGTGCTCGAAGGAACGGAACGAAACTTTTGATTGTGCTAATTGTGAAATCGATCGTGAAGTGGCATACACGTAGCAGCAGCTGTAGCATTGACCAATCGGAATGTGCGCAATAGTCAGAACCTTAATTACTGCTACGTAGACAGGGGATCAGTACTGAAGGGATCACTGCTACGTCGTGGCCACGCGCACATAGCAAGCGCGTCACACCTTGGGCAAATTTCGCCATGTTGTTTGATGGCGAAGTTAGTGAAATAGGAAGATTTAACTGCGTAGCGCAGCAACATCTTTCGGACCAGCTCAATTGCAGCCGCGGCAGTTATAAAAAGTCGTCAGCGGCTACGCTGTGCATCAGTCGCTTTGTGGAAAGTACGCGCATGGCGCCGAGGCGGAGCACCCGTTCAGAGCAGTAGTGACCAACTAGTGCTGATTATCTTCAATAGTAGCGGGGTAACTACCTAGTAGTTTTTTCACGGCACGTGCAGGTTTAAAAAATTGGGTATGCGCAACAAGACCGATTTTTACCGTCCTCAAACATTAACTAGTATTCGTAGGTTTTAAAAAAGCTGCATATGACAAATGACACTCTGCTTTGAGGTGTTTCAATAATCTTGAGTGCTCACTAAAAGTGCACAGTTTTGAAGTCATTAGGGAAGAAACGGAAGAAGTAGGTTTTGCAAAAATTTTTATTGCAATAGATTTCACAGGCGGACGACATTTATGGTCTAGGACTGCCTTTATGATTCACTAATCGATATGAAAGAGAGCCCAGAGGTTCCTCAATCAACAGATGCATTTCCAGGTAGGAGTCTCCACTACATGATTTGTGGAATGTTGGCAAATCTGTTACCGTCACTGAACAAGCCATTCGTTGTGAGTAACGTGCTTCGCTAGTTTCTGAAGCCTTTCATCGCTGAGGAAGTTAAACGCCTGATTGAGAAATGCAGGAGCTCTGTCAGCAACGTGGCGATACTGTGGAGCGAACATTGTGCCGTACCCAGAAATTCTGGACCGGACCATTTTTGAGCGAGAAACCGTTTATGGGCGCACCTCTTTCATATAATCTAATATTTGGCTTTAGCACCCAAAATTGTTGCTGATTTTATTTACAAAGCCTATTTAAACAGGCAGGTCGACCCGAGCTTGATGCGTCAGCGGGACGATACCAAAACTTATTGTCCGGCGTGCGCACTTCCTTGTTCTTTCAGGGTCCATAGGTAGCGCGTGACAATATATTTGCAGGTGACCCGACGCCATCTTGTAATTTTTTTATTCACATTTGCCATCGTCAAAAGCATCCCTCATCGACTGTCTATGGCATACTTAACTGTTCAAAGCGATCGGTGGAAACACTTCAAAAGAAAGATGTGGCTGCACGTCAAAACAACGGATCACTACCTTCAGTACTGCCATAACAGTATCCTACAATTTAATAATTTTCAAACTTTTTCCCTGAGGAAGCTGGACATGCGTAACCTGGAAGGTGCACATGCGCTAACCATGAGACCTTGCCCTTGCCGCTACACTGTCACTACACTGATCCTCTGAACTTCTTTCTGACTTTGCTGTGATGTTCGGGCAGCTTACTTGTATCCGTCGCAGCTGTCTCTAGCTTGGGTCTGTTTCTTTCCATTCTTCTCCTGACCTTTCTCTGAGGCTTTGTCCGGTGAGATTCCACGTTTATCGGCGGTGCTCCATTTGCTTCTCTTTCTTAATGCTTTCTTTAAAGCTCTTCTATGGGCCACACCGGGTTCATTCCCAGCTGCCTTATTCGAGATGTGTTCCCGCGTTTAATCCACTGTTTCAGTCGTTTTTTGTTCTTCATCGACAGATTTTTGTCTTCGGACCGGTGTTTTGTTCTTTTTCTTCTTTCTGACTCTTGCTCGAGCGCAGTGCTCGAAGCATGGCTCAGGACTCATTGAAGAATCATTCTCCTCAGTTGTGGTCAGTACTACTTCCTCAATTCCCTTCGTCAGTTGGTTACTTTCAGCGCAGTCGCAAACCGACCTTTCTCTAGTCTGCCCCTTTCCTTCCACTGCGCAGTCTTCTTCCTCAGAGGCAAAAATTTCCTCGCCTTCGTCATAGGTGCAGATTTCCTCCCCTTCCTTGCAGGAAAACCCTTCCTCGTTGCCCGAGGGTTCACTCGGAATGATTTCCGGGTTTTCCCTGAGTGTGCTCTCTTCAGCTATTACTACATCGGAGCTCTGGTTCTCTTTGAAAATTTACCGCTCTTCCTTACTGTACCTACCGCAACTCTATGGTGTGCAGGACTGTGATTTTTCGCTGGAGCTCCGCCTTTCGTCCCCTTCAGGCGACTTCATTAAGGTGCATTCTGACTGAAACGTCAGGTTGGCCTTCTCCTCAGTGCCTGCTACCTCAGCAGTGGCTGCACTTTCAATTTCCTGAGGAAGCGACACTGCGGTCGGTTCTTCACTTTCTGTGGTTTCAGCTGCAGGAACAGGCTGTTCCAAAGCCAAGCTCTGACTTATGGAGCTACTTACAACCTCCTCCATGGTTGCTAACAAATCATACTCGTTAGTCTCGAACCCGGCCTCTCCGGGGTTAAGCTCTACTGGCTTCCTGACGTCGTTTAAACGCCGAATTTCAGCAAGCTTCCTTTGAACGATTGTCATATCTCTTTGAAAAGCCCTTTCGGCCTCTTCCTCCCTCCTCTTCCATTCTCTTTCTGCTGCTTCTCGAGCCCTCTCTTTTTCCTGGTCCACCCATTTCCGCAGTTCGGCTCCGGTCATCCCCATCTGGATGCCGGCCTCTACTAGCTCGTTTAGCTCCTTTGGGCTCATAATTGGAGACCGAACTCTTCAAAGCAATGAATACCTCTACACGGTGAACCTCACTACCCGCTTCGGCGCGGCACCCCACAATATCGCTCTGCTGCTATCACTCGTTTACGACCTCTTCGTAAACTCCTCCCGACTCTTTACAAACACCAAACGTCCTGTCGTGGACGCCAGAACAAATTTCACAGAACTTCACGCACTTTAGCGTGCGGTCCCAGAAATCCCTTAGACTGAGGGGGGATAGTGGTCTCGGACTCAAATGAGGTGCCCCCGAATCAGCGTGGCAAGCTCAGTGGAGACCAGCTGCCACGTGACAAGAGGTTTTTGGCCGCTTGGTGCCCAGCTTTCGGCGGTCGCAAGCCAGAGAATGGGTTGGAGCCAAAGATTTACAAACAAAACAAAGTTTATACAGCAATAAGTCGATGGAGAGGGTTTCACAATCACTAGCACAAGCACGTACAAAGTTATTAACAAACCAGTGCAATATGTGCAAGGTTAAACTCGAGAGAGACTACACTAGAAAAAGGATATTGCACCTAAAGTGCACTAACACAAGAGAGAGGCAAAGAAACAAAACACAATTTCTTTACCGGGCGCTGCGACAGTCCAACGACCAGAGGTCCACGATGATGCCATCCCGCAGGCTGGTGCGCGCTGCCTCGTTGAACCGCGGCTTGGCGAGCGGTGTCCCGGGAGTCGAGCGGGCGTGCTTCACTGCAGCTTATACGGTGCCTCAGACTGCACTGACAGAGGTCAACGCCCCTCTTATATAGACTGGGTCCGCGTCTGTTTGTTGTACGCGCCAAAGTAGGCGCGGACATACCAACAGTATCGGCCGGCGCCGTCTCCTTCTCCTTCTCTTTCTCGCGCCTGGCGCGCGTCCCTGATTGGTCAAACGCCGGGAGTGGCTTCGAGGTGCACCTGGATTTTTCTGTCATGTCGCCGCCGCCTACACGCGAGTGAAGAGGAAGAGGGCATGTCTTAGCGCACGCAAGGCTAAGACAAGGCTACACACTCTCCGCTGGTTTCGGGTAGAAGCGTCGCCGACGTTCTCGAACAATCGACGGCATGGCTGACGCAATCCCCCCGCGCGCCCCGTCGGCGAGTGCTGGTGGAGGGGGCAGCCACACACACAAGGCTAGCTCTCCGTGGTTGCCTTCTCCCCCGTTTTACGACCCGCGCTGGCGAGATGCGTCCGCGAGGAGCTGTTTTTGTTTCTTAGTTTCAAAATGCGCTTCATTTGGTGGCACCATTCAATTGTAAAAATTTAAACCACCTTAACATTTAGCACATAGTGTGTCAAAGCGCCACAAAATTTTACTGGAAACTAACATTTTCCCTTACAACTTTTGGATTTCAATCGTTTCCTTTTCTTACTTCATTAAACGAATGCGATATTTTGTGTATAATTTTATGTATCAGGCACAGTTAAGGGACCGCACGCAAACATTTCTACTTCTCTTATAATATTAAGCAAGGAGATCGCAATTTACGATTTTTAAAAATTGATGTTCACCATTAGTAAATTTGAGCACCTGTGAGCAACAGAGGAGATATAATTTTGAGTAAACAAGCGTTCTGCGCGGTCCGCGACTTTTGAGCGGTCAGGATGGAGCGGTGCGAGGTGCTGGCATCAACGCGAGGCTAGAGCTAGGCACTGCTGCACCACGTCCTCGCAAGCGGCCTGAGGCGAACGCTTCTATTACACATAGCACGAAAACTGCAAGATGATAGCGTAGCAAGCTTTGCACGATCAAATTCGGCGCATGTCCTCTATAGGAAGCGAGATGCCTAACGCTCTGGGAGTAGCAGTAAAAATTGCATCTTTCATTCGTTTTGTTGCAACGGCTTACAATCTGAATTAAAACTTGCCTCGCATAACTATTTTAAATTTTCTATTTTTTTTTCTTGGAACAGCTTCCAAGCAAATTTTGCATGTTGAATTAAAGTCAATTTGTTCTCCTGCATTGTTTGACTATGATGGAGCTGAGAAGCGAAAAACATTGCTGCACGGGTAAAGTTTTGCCTGCAGCATCTAAAAACAATCCTTTCGTCATCATAACCCCGACCGCCGGGCCGCTCTACAAAATTAAAATTGAAGGAGCCGTTTAAATATTACATTCTTAGAATTGAAGAAATGCTAGGAGCGCCTTCTGATGGAGTTAATGCTTATGTCATATTTCACTCATTTGTCGTGAACTTTCCTGAATCACCACAGTGATTCCAGAGTTGCGTACGCACCCTCTCCTGCAGTGAATACAATCCTTCTATTGCGGAAGCAGTAGCCACGGGAAGAATGGAACAGCGGTACCATTGAGTAGGAGTCTAAAAGGCTGCGTCTTGACTCTATGTTCGACTAATTACATTACTTTCTGATTATGAGTTTACAATGTAGTTCCAGTCGAGTGGCTCTTTCCTCAATAAAATGTGCCAACGCAAAGACTCCAATGAGCACTGACTAAATCTTAGACCCAAGTCAGAGCACGCGCAGCTCAGTAAAAGAAATAGTTATTTGGTTTTGTTTATCGGGGTTTAACGTCCCAAAGCGACTCAGGGTATGGGGGACGCCCCAGTGAAGGGCCCCGGAAATTTCCCAACGCCTGGGTTCCTTTAAGGCGCACGGACATCGCACAATACACTAGCCTCTGAAATTTCGCCTCCATAGAAGTTCTACAGCTGCGACCGGGTTCGAACCCATTTCTTTCAAATCAGCAGCCGAGCGGCATAACCAATGGGCCACAACGAAGGCCTCGTTAAAAGAAAGCAAGCAAAATTTGCGCGTTAAGGGAAATTTTCATTCGCCAGCAATCTCACAGTGTCCTGTACGTGCAGTTCGGGAACAGAGCACAGTGGCCTGCTGTCACGACATTTACTCTATTAGCAGCCGGTGTAGCTTTGGAGGGCTGCGCGCAATACTTGAATGCCGATAACCTAAAGATTGTACTGCCGATACTGATACAAGATAGCAAACTAAAACTGATTTGCGACAGAGATACTCGATGGTATCATCGATACACATCTGAAATCCCCAAGATTATAAGTCTAGCAATATGGTTTGCTAAGTTTAATATACATAGTTTAATATGCATGGCGTGGCACCGAAAATTCTACAAAATTTTAAAAATACGCTTTTTGAGCTATGAGGGCGCTTTTTAGGAATGCCATTGTCAGCGATGTAGCAAATTTGAATACAACTGAGGCGTGCTATTTAGGAGGCTAATATTGACTAATATTGAGTAATTAACCTAACAACTAATGCGGCTAGGCTTCTTAATTATTCAGAGTCGTGCAGCTCTGCGTGCTTAATGTTCATATCCGTCTTTCAGTTTCCAAAATGTGCTTACTCTCGGCGCTGCGGCCCAATAAATTTTGGTTATTTCGGCGCGTTACGTGCACTGGATAGGTTGCTTTTCCTTGAAGCTTCTCTAAAGCACTGTATTTCTGCATGATGTAGCCAGCATTTGCTGGGCCACATCGCCGAGGGTGTCGGTGTTTTTGAAATTCCAGCAGACGATATGTATATTACTTATGGTGGGCTCACGCCTCTCTAGAATAAGGAGCCTGACAGTAGCGGCTTAATAAAACACGTTGCGAATCTAGGGCAGCCCCATAACCGGGTGCCATAACGACCGAGCCACCTTGGGGGCAATGCAGACACTCACTTTCATGTCTTCATATGTTAACTATTGAATATCACTTAGCCAGCTTGCTAGGTAGTACATCTTAACTGTATTCCGATGCATTATACCGCTGAAAAAGGTATGCCCAAAGAAGTGCTCTTGTAACTCAAAAAGCCTATTTATAAATCGTGCAAAGCGTGAGATGAAACACCTGGTATGATGTATAGCGCACTGTTCTTGAAAGAGCTTGAACGAATCCGGCCGCACAGATGTCTCTAATATATTTAAGCTCCACTGTCGGCGCACCTGGTGTCGTTAAAATTTCAGTGCTAAAATACAGCCATGGTGCCGTTTATACGACCACTTCCATACGCAGCCTAGAAAAATCTTTTACTGCTAATGTTCTGCATGTGGACTGGTCCCTCAACATTTCACTACATATGAATAAATTTGAAAGTGTTTGTGATGCTCTTCGCTAGTTACAGCAATTTTTACAGGTTGCCTCTGTCTTTCCCTGCTCTAAAAGGTGCATGCTCCGTGCAATTGTGAAGGCGTAACAGTTTTTCTCCCAGCAGTATGTTTACCGGATGTTTGCAGTTGAACGTTATTTGTTATCAGCAGAAAAAGAAAGGACTGAAAGTTTTCAGTAGGCGAAGCACGTCTAGATAATCTCTGTAGTTTAGACTTTTGTAACTAACAGTGATTACAGCCTTTTCTCAAATCATCGATCAGAAACAGCCACGGTGATCCACTCTTCTTTCAACGAAACAAATGAAGAAATAATTTGTATACAGAGAACACGCGCTGTTTGCCCCGTTGTATTTCATGAAGGTTGCATTTATTGCTCCAGCATTACGGGTCTCTTTCAGTATAGAAACCGGCGTAGTTCTTGGCATGTCGAGAAAATCACTATTGCCCGAGGAGGCTGTGACGTCACAACTTCCTCGCGCAAGTAATTAAAACAACCCAAAAAAGTGACATAGTAAAACAATCATGACTTAACAGCAGAATTTTTCAGTGGTCTACATGGTAGGGGCGTCACTCAGGCACCATTTCTTGTTGTCTCCGAAAGAAAAGCGATTGTTCTGAAAAGAAAAAAATGTCGAAACGCAGCTGGAAACGCTGTCCCATGAGTCGTGAGCCGGGCGCTTGACCACTGAAGAATCTTTCTTTTTCAGTATTGCCTTCAAATGCGTGCAAATACAATACGACACCAGTCAAATGGTAACATACCAAATTGCAGCGCCCTTAGCTGCCACTGAACATTCTAACCTTCAGTGCGAAAGCATTATACGTCTCGTTAGCACGAAAACCGGCGCCCGTCGCCGTCCAAGGCAAGAAATTCCTCAGTGATGTCACCATGCTTTCCTATGACGTCAGCATTAGACCACAAGGGAGGGACGTCTACAGGAAAGAAAAAAATTACCGAGCACTGCGCTGTGTTGCATTGGAACGTAAGACACTTTTTCTGCAAGACATCGTTGTCTAACATCACTACATATCCCCAGTATGATTTACCGTCATACAAATCACAAGGCCTTCACCTCGTGCCATTGTTACACACTCGAACGAACACAGATATCCACCTCGTTCATTTAAGTCCCTCTTCAGTGAACAGGGCGCCTTGGTGCGGGTGTTTGTGGCGAATTGGACTGGCCGCCTGAATGGTTGCCCCGGTCTTCACGCATGTGTATGTCTCCCGCAATTTTGATACCTTGGTGGAATGCAGTGTATGATAATGTGCTACTGCATTGCGGAATAGTGTGCGTGTGTAAGTAAAGAATCAGATAAGTCAGCGAGGTTGACTTCCATGAAATAAATAAAACAAAAAACCCCTTCGTGGTAAATGCGTTGCTTGCCCACCTGGCACGCAGAGGGTCTCGGTTGGAAACCAGTGCGGGGTAATTTCTTCTTCAAATGTGGTCACGTGAGAGGTGCTACTTCCTGTGGACACATTTTGTGGAGAACGTCTGAGGACAACTTCCGGTGACGGGTTTTCCTTCACTGAACCTTATAATACTTTATCATTAGGAAGTAAAATTTTTTCGCTAGAACTTGGGTGCATTCCTAAATATTTACACCTTTAGACGGCTTCCATATTAATCCAATTTAGAACATAGCGTAACTTTATGGCTATTTTTTTGCTGCAGCACGACCACTTGTAGAGCTTCTAAAGCTGAATTTTAAGTAACGCGTAACCTTACTGGTTGTCAGCACCCGCTATAATATGGTAAGCATAGCTCGCCCGCAAGGCAGGGCGCGGTGTGTTATGGAAAGTGTGTTTAGCGCCAGTAAGCTGTAGGGTGCTATGGAATACCACGAAGTTGATGGCTGCGGGTTACTAAAGACCATTTCTTTACGTGCACAGAGGTCGCACAGCGCGCGGACATCAATTCATTTCCCCAATGTGTATGCGTATATGATCATCGTGTTAGCGCACCGAACATGCTGTTCGGTGAAGGATTTCGTTATCAAAAGCAGCGCGTTCTTTTCTACTTTATGCTTAACTATTTTTCTTCCCGTAGGAAGAAGTTATTCATTTTACGTACATTGCAGAAGTGTACTTTATCAGCCAATTGTTAAATACTCATTGTGAATTGAATCCAAGCATGACAGCTCTGCAAAGGCCAGGGAAGCACTGTAAGATATTAAATTCAAGGAAAAGCATATTTGATGGCATATTACGTAATGGTTCAACTGGCAAACAAAAAGAGCATATAGGTAAAATTGCGTATGTCTATGTTTTTCTGTGCTCATATTTTAGCAATCTGGATACAAAACAGATGGGCTGTATTAAAAAAAAAATGCTCATGTTGCAGGTACGATATCATCGGAAAAGTGGAGACATTGGCTGCTGACCTGCAGCACCTGCTGCCCGAAATTGGACTGGGCGGCTGGTCGTTTCCGAGGATGAACGCCAAAAGCAGAACGCACGACTCGAGAGGGACATCCATGCGTTATTTCGCGGAGCTCTCGCTACAAGAGGTGCTTATGTTGTACGCCATATACATGTACGACTTCGAGCTGTTCGGATACATTTTGGACGGATTCGCGAGTCTCGTCAGGTGAAATTAGGAGAAATGTTAGCGTTTATAAAAACTTTGTAACTTACAAGGGAAGTTATGAAGGCTACTTGATCGTCCATCGTTCTTAAAACCCATTGTCGTGCGTTATCTCTAAAGAACCGAAGTACTTGCAACGCGATACATGTAAATAGCATTTCGACTTCCTTTTGCGCCTTGTATCAATCTCGACCTTTCGCGAATCACTCATTTGTATATATACATGCAAATTGATAGAATAAACGTGCGCGCTAGTAAGCGCTGTGTTTGTCTCTTCGGTCTGCGTCTCGTTCTTTTGCTCTGTTTTAAGTAGTAGTTTGCAAATACAATTTAAATGCTCACCCTGTGTGTTCCCTCGAGGTGAACGGACGGGAGCAGCTTTCAATATAGCGCTCGAGCGGTACGACTAGGGATAAACTAATGCGAAAATGTATAAAATATATAGCCTTTGTGAGTCACGATGGAGAGTGAGAAGAGAACGGAGATGATGAAAGAAGCCTGTGGCAAAGAGATTAGCGGTAGATGTAGGTATAGGGAGGTTCAGATCTGCCTTGTAGAGGCCCACAAGGGCAGTCTCGAGAGCGTTTAGTCTGAGTGAAGGTAGCCTAGGGTACAATGTACAAGGCCTTGTTGAGGGCCAGCGCGTGGGCAACTTGGCACGCATGAGCCTCGTGCAGACCTGAGCGTCGAGCGACCACGGGCCGCAAGAGATGAGCTACCGAATGGCAGGTGGTGACAGCATGGTGGAGGGCTTGCACATTCTTCGCCGCATGCAAAGGGAAGCCAAGAATTTTTGCACTGCGTGACGACAGGAATGGGAGAACCAGAAAGGTGGAGAGAGACGAAGTGATTTTGTGAGCGCTGGTAGGAGGACTCATTGAGAAGGAGAAGCTCGGATTTCTCAGGAGCAGGAGAGAGGCCAGCGGTGGTGAGAAAATGGCTGAGGCTTAGCTAAGGTTAAGCCTAGTCAGATGCGAAGCATATTGATGGCTAGGCTTGGTAATATATGGCTTTCCTTAGTTGAATACTTGGTCATTTTAATACAACCACTAGAAGTGTAGCAAGGATTGCCGTGGCAGCTATATACGGGATCATCGGTGAATTCAATGCAGAGTGTACAACCGCTGCCCCAGCACCGGCTACAACAGCATTCTTGGCACCCATGGAAAGTACATTGGAAAGCTGAGGCAAGCTAAGCTTTATACCGCTGCTCTAGCGTCACGTGGTCAGCTGCAGCGCCTCTGATGTGGAGCCTCCACCGCCGCGGCCGACCGCGCGAGCCGGAAGCCCATCTCTCCTCTGCTGTGACGTCATGTTGTCACGTGGTCAGCCGCCGCGCCTCTGATGTGTAGCCTTCACCGCCGCGGCCGACCGCGCGAGCCGGCAGCCCATCTCTCCTCTGCTGTGACGTCATGGTGTCACGTGGTGTCACGTGGTCACGCTAAAGGTCAATGGTAGCTACACCGCCGCGCTCGACGGGCTGTAGTGTAGCTCTAGTAATATGCTTCGCATAAAAGGAGTCGATGAAATCTAGGCCACGTTGCAGGGTGTCCTGTAGGTGACAGGAAGAGCCAGACGAACACCAGAGAGTGAGGTCATCAGCGTAAAATATATGATGCAGATCGGTTTTCGCTTATCCATCAGGGTCAGTGGTTATTGACTCAAGCGGGTATCTCGCCCATTCGTCTATCCGTTTACCTCTCCTATTCCCACTTCGTCTCCCAATCTTCGTATCCTTTCCCTCCCGACCAACATGTCTCCCGTGCTGCACGCCGGCTGTCGTCATGCGGCCGCGCAGCACCATTCCCCTCTCTTCGATACCCAGGGTGTAGGCTACACGGATGACTCTGTGGCTCCTCCAGGTTCTTGTGGGTACGCCCTGCACCATCCCCACCTCCCTGCTCCTGAAACCCACACCAGCGGGCCGTGTCTACGCCCTCCGGATGCATTCTCTTTCGAGGTCCTCGCCATTGCGCATGCCCTCCTGTCATTTGCCCCCTTTCCCTATCTCTAAAAGTACACACTCTACTGACACTAACAAGCCTCTATACACCACTTACAGAAACACACCCTAACCCCTTCTCTCCAACAGGAGGTCGAACGAGCGGTTTCCGCACTGCAGCCTTCCATTGTTTTCCTCCCCTGGGTACTTCGGCATTAAGGGATCGACGGCAAATAGCTGGCCCATCAGCTAGCCTGCGACACACTTTTCCGGGCACCGTTGATCCCCTGGTCCAAGCAGTCGGAGGACGGTGGAATACTCGCCCTTCGCCGCACCATAAAAGAGGTCTACCTCGAGCTCCGCCTCGACAAACGCCTTTACCCTCCCGCTCATTCATCATTCACGGTGTCAGAGGCTGCATTCATCTGCTGCATTCATCTGGATGTGCCAAAGAAAGCGATTCTTCGGCACATCCGGATTAATGCAGCAATCATCCTGTCCCGCCTCTTTCTCGCCCACTATCAATCGGACACTTCCTGTCCCAACTGCCCTGTTTCTATGCGGACCTGGCCAATTACCTCCTGTATTGCCTGGCTGCTCAGCAGCCGGGTTCCTTGCCCCCACTTTCTCTATACATCACCACCTGGCTCGACTGACTTTGCGCTGAAGGGGAAGAACAGCGACTTCTGGTCGCCCAGGCGGTCGACATGCTCGGCCTGTAAATTACGGTCGAATAAAGGTCTTCTACTACTACCGCTGCAGCCTTTTATGAAAAAGCCTTTAGATCGAACCAGACTTCATCAAAAAACAAGAAAGCCACGAGCACAATACCCTTAAGATAGCAGCTGCACAAAGAATTCACTATTAGTTGTACCGCAGAGCATAGAGCTCTAGAGAAGTGTTATTTGATCTTTATAATGTAGTTCCGGATAAGCATCGATTAAAGAGAAATGTATTACGGTAAATGCTTTAGTACCACAGGATTCGGTGAAGGCATACTGAGACATGATGTTTTGCCTTTAAGGTAAGGCCATGAAGACTAAGCGGAACGGATATCGCGACGGTGTAGAATAAAAGTATAAGTCGAAGGCAACACCCACAAGTCCAGTTTTCAGGTTTTATTTTCGAGAGACAACACTACTAAAGTAAGCTCCGACTTCAGATGCTACGGATAGAGCAAGCACGGTGAGGCAAATTAAAAGCTGCTATCGAAGGCATGTTTTGTTATGTTTTTATATGAACATAAGTATTAAGAGTGCTTGCAAGATACCACAGTACTTGAAAAAGCATTCCTGTTGGCGATTCCAAATTTAGGACAGCTGCTTTAATTATTTGAAGAACAAGCACTATCATGCTAACGACACCCGCTAACTGCCACTCAGTGCTCGCGGCAGCACCACGGCTCCATCTCCAGCTAATGGGAGACTTGCGCCAATATCCGCCGTAGTAAGGGAAACGGAATCTGCGCATTGAATAGCTGTGACGAAGACATTTTGGTTTCCTGCAGGAAATATTCAATCAACCAAGACGTGCTCCGCATGCGTTCCAGTGGTATTGCATCTTTCAAAAAGCACAGTTTTTCCCGTATCATTTTACTTACAGACGTTACAATGTTACGTTCCATCAAGAATAATGGCGATAAAAGGAGCACAGACTGCCCTTAAACGCCGAAGACCAGCTCCGGTGCCCGAGATAACTACTTGCGACACCAGCGACGTTGCAGTTAAATATAATAGATATTTATATTTTCCCTTTAGCCCTGCAAGAGGAAGGAGGTAAGAGTTAACGGAAGCCATAAATGCTATGCCCGAGAATTGAAGTGACCTCGAGTCATCCCACAAATCAGCAGCGACTTGACGCGCTGCATATGTTTTTGAAAAACAGGAAGACCGCAGCAGTGCAACATACATGAGCACGAGTAAGCAAAAATGCATTGTTTTTATGCCGCTCCACTACTTTTCTTTTATTGAATAGATGCTGAATAATGTGTTACTGAAGAAAGAGTGGCTTTTTTTTTGCTATTAAATGTTTCGCATCAAGTATAACATTAAGCTTTCACGGCGGCAGTCAATATCTCCGCAGATTTGATTTCCCCCTCGGCAGGCATGCATTCTGTTCGCTATTAACGTTCCTGCTATCATCGAAATCGTGACCAGCACAAAAAAGACGAAGGCAGCAGATAAGAAGGAGGAAGCCCAACACGAACGCCTGTTTTGTGTTATCGTCTTCTTCTCGGCCTCTTCGTTTTTTTTTAGCTTTAGAGCCATGAATACGTACAATTTAGCCCAGCTTCTCACGTTCCGCATTGCTTTTAAATGCCAGCTTTAACTACTCGACTCAATCAATGCACATATCTTTAAAGAAATGATATTGCAACGGATCGGAAGAATGAACTATTTCATACAATATTTCGATAACTTTATGTCACAATACTTTACTGTTGCCTCATATTTACAATTGGAGTGCGATAATTCTGAACGGGAGGGGCAAAAAGAACCCGATACTATGACACCGTTTGCACTATGAATGAACCCTCTCTAAATGCAACAAAAGGGGTTGACTCCGCTTGCAATGAGAGCCACGGTGTGATGAATTCTGTGTTAAACTAGAGGAAGCAGAGGACAGCAAAAACAGGAACAAAAAGCAGAAGCGTAGTGCCATGTGGTTTTTACATTGCAATACGTGTCTCCTTTTTACTTAACCTGTAAACGTTCGAGCTTTACTTACAGATAGATAATAACATAAGTTTGATTTCGCGATTTAGCAATACTTATTTATTTGTTCACATACTCATGGACCCTGACTGGATTATTATGTGAGGGAGGATACATAACTGGGCTGCGAAACAGAAGCAAGTAGAAGATGGTTCTTTTAACGTCATTATGCGAGAGCAGGCAACCAACCAGAAAATAGAACTAAATTGACACACTACACAAAACATTTCAGAAGAAAAGGCTGCATATTTTTGTTTTTTTATTTTGAAAATAGCAAAATCTTAGATGCGAACAATATTGTGAGGAAGCCTCTTCCAATAACTGATTGCATTGGTTAGGGCTGATGAGTCGAATGCGGTGGTCCATTCCGAAGTGCGTTTAAAACGGAGGTTATTAATGAATCGGTGAGATCTGCGTACCGGTTTTCTAAGAGGTAGTGTGAAGGAGTGATGGCTGTGCACAATTTCATGGAAGAGGCTGATAAGTGAAATTATTCTGCGAGATTCTAAAGATGGAAGCGATAATGACGCCTTATCGTTAGTTATGCGGGAATGTCGGCAATAGTTTCGGGCAATAATGCGAGCGGCGCGACTGTATACACGCTCTATGAAATGAAGTTGGGTTGGTGGGGTGACGAAATCGAAGATGCGTATTTAGGTTGTGGGCGGACAAATATTTAATATGCGAGCTGCCGTGTGGTAGAATGTGTACCTCTGAGGTTACGTTCTAAATAACCCAATGTACCGTTAGCTTTGGCAGTATTTTTTTCTATGCGGTTTTCCATTAGATATTAGGTAAAAAGTGGACGCCAAGGTACTTGTATGACGACACAAGGGGGACTGGACTCTGGTTAAGCGAGTAAGTGAAAAGGTAATTGGACCGTTTACAGCTAAATGTCATTAACTGACATTTATCATTGTTGAGGGACATTTTCCATGATGCGCACCATTTATTATTGCGGTGTAGATCTTCTTGAAGAGCGATGTGGTCATTAACACAGCGGATTGAGCGATACATAACGCAATCTTCAGCAAACATTCTGAGTGTTGAGGTAATGCTTAACTTTAGCTCATTGATGGAAATGAGAAACAGTAACGTGCCTATTACACGATTTTGCGGTACGCCTGATGTTACATCAATTAAAGGGGATGAATGGTTATCAGTAGATGTGTTTTGTTTGCGAAATTATAAAAAGATTCTTGTCCAAAAAATTGTTAATGAATCGAGACGCAACGATGAGAGTTCCGCTATTCAACGACAGCGTGGAACGCGGTCGAAGGCTTTAGCATAGTCGAGGAATATACAGTCGATTTGAAGATTAGGGTCCATACCTTGAAGCAGCTCATTAGTAAACGCAAGTAGTTCGTCTCACATGGTAACCGTTTTCTCAACCCGTGTTGCTTTGAAAAGAAGAAACCGTTGCCTTCTAAATGTAGTGCCGTGTTAGATGCAATGATGTGTTCGAGAAGTTTGCAAGATATACATACCAGCGACATTACCCGATAGCTAGGAACAACAGTTCGGTCACCGGATATGAAAATTGGGATAACTTTTCCAATGTTCTACCCGTATGGTATCTGTACTGTTGAAAGTGATTGCCGAATTATAGGAGTTAGTATGACACTGGAATGAGTCTTGGTATATATAGTGTTTGTTTCACGATAGGCAAACGGCGAACTAAAAGGCCACGTGCCTGTATATGGGCACCGTCCCCTCGCCTGTCTGTATCTCGATATAAGCACATGCGTGCTGGTTTCCTTCTAGCGTACAGGAATACACCACACGCAACCACCCAGCAATCTCCGGCTTCGCTTTTGATCGGGTGACCTCTCAGAACGCGACTCGATTTACTTAAGCCTAGTACGCGTTCAGTGGTCGAACAAAAGCAGTTACGACAAACTCGCAGTCGAAGAGAACTTCAGAGAAGCTTTGTCGTTGGGGACAAAGTGTTTGTGAGGAACTGTAGAGAAGGTCGAAAATGGTTAAAGGCAACGGTGACGTCACGCTCAGGGCCAGTGTCTTATGTGCTACAAGTGACAACACCACGTGGGGTCATGGAATGGAAAAGGCATCAAGACCACATACCCACATGGCAGGAAGACCCGGAGGCAACGTCCGCCGACCATGGTTGTGGCGCCATGGCGAGGACTCCTGGCAGCCGTGGCAACCATCTGGATAATCGACGGGTATTGATGAACAGAGTGCCATGCAGCCACGAAACAACCAGCGGGCACAGCTGAGGAAGATCTAGGGGCGGTTGCCGCAGGAGGAGGAGTATCGACGGAAGCCCTCCGTTCCGAAGACATCGATCACGACTCGGGGTCTTCTCCTGGCGACAGGGGCCATGAAGCCTCAACACGACATCGGTATCCGACAAGGGAAAGATGTCCCCGAGATCGGTACACACCAGCGCCGTGATTTTGCCAACCAACATTTGGAACTAGAGTTTGAACCGTTAACTTGTTTCGGTTATTTCTGTATAACAACTAACCGTTTCTAATAAATGTCAGCCATGTGTAATGAGAGCATGCATCGTCTAGGGAAGAGGAAATGTAGTGTTTGTATCACGATAAGCAAACAGCGAACTCACGGCCACGTGCCGGTATTTGGGCACCGCCCCTGCGCCTGTCTGTATCTCGATATAAGCACATGCGTGTTGGTTTGCACGGGCAGTCGTTCTACCAGCGGGACGCGCGGTCTGACGGCCGGCTGACAATAAACCCGAGGTCTTGTTACACCTCGGTTACAGTGTCTCCCAAGACACAACACGCATCGTCTCCGCGGCCGGTGTGAACGCGCTTTAACACGCCATTGTCCAATTTAAGTCAATCGCTTAAACACGACGGCGCGGCGGTATTACCAAAAATTATGTAGTAAAACAGAATTACCCGTGAAAGGGATCTATCGCACGACCATCCCTAGACATAAATCTGTCGCGCGACAGAGGCCACGAGAGGCTGTTGCGTCGTGTGACAGACAGCACGCCAGGCACTGTTGACGCGTGAAGATAGGCGTTTTGAAGTCTCTCGCGGGACTAATCCCACGACAGGCAACTCTGTCGAGGCGCGCAGTCTTTGTCGCGCGACACGACTATTTCTGTCGCACAACAATACCTGCGACAGAATGCTGTCGCGCGATAAATCTTGCGACGGGCGCGTCCTTCGCACGACAAAACACAGGAAAGGTATCTGTCGCGCGACAGGACCCACTGCAAACACCTTTGTTGCGCGGAAGAACCCACGAAACGAACCTCTCGCACGACACAATACACGACAAAAAAGCCTGTCTCGCGACACAAAAGATCGTGGCGCGAGGGATGCGCGGCACAAAATTCTGTCGTGCGTTTTGATCGCGCTGGGTTACCCAAGCCATGGGTAACCGAACATCTATACAAAAGAATGAAAGAAAGGAATAAAATCTTTAATGCTAGAAAAAATAGTGATCCCGCTTTGCTTGTGGAGTACAAAAAGATCAGGAATAGACTGTAGACTGAACTCGGACCTTAAAAAGCAAAATCTGAATTTTATGAGAACAAGTTTATCCAGACCAACGCAGAAGAGAAAAAACATGGTACATGATTAACTGCCTTATGAGCAGAAAGCAGGATTGTGATGCTGTGCAAGAAATAACAAATGACAACAAGCATAGGAATGGGCAGGAACTGGCCGATAAAATGAATGTTCACTTCGGGCAAAATATGTGCACCGAAAACTGCCCGCAAGGAAAACTGCCCGCAAGGACATACCCTGCTGGAATCTATTATGCTTTTGCCATCAACTTCTGCTGAAACTGAGACAGAAATTGGGTAACTAAATATGATGAAACAGGTGGAGAGGATGAAATAAAAGAATTGCAACTGAAATACATGGCACCTATTGTTAGCCTAATACTAGCGCATATTAATAATGCGATGATTCAGTCTGGAGATTCTCCTGAAGAACGAAATGTTGCCAAAGTCACACCCGTGTATGTAGGTGCGGGTGTATTACACATCAATACCTATCGGTCGATTTCTATCCTTCCAGCGTTTTCGAAGATATTTGAAAGAGCTATAAGTGATCGGCTCGTGTCCTTTTTAAGGTGGAAGCCTTTAATACCTTATTGTTGTAAGCAGGAGTTGTCGACAGAAATTTCACGCTTTTCAATTGGTCGAAACAGTCGTGACGTCACAGTGCGCGAATTTCAAACGGGGCCAACTGTACTTTGGCTACTAACCATGCAACCAATTAAAGGGATCGTATAGTGATGCTCCAAGTAATTTTGACTGAGTTTAGTTAATTGCTTACCTAACCAGTTAGTCTAATTGACCTTTCTAGTCAGACCAGATAAATAAATAAAACCGAATAAGAAATTGGCCGAGCTTGGGAATCGAACCCCGGTCTCCAGAGTGCGAGTCGAGCACGCTACCACTCCGCCATGCCAGCTCGATGGTTTGGAATAAACAAAGGTGCGTCTAGTGAATACGGTATCTTCGTTCACTCCCTTCTTCCTCCTTTCCCGTTACGGCGAGGTTTAGGTGTCCACCGAAATATGAGAGACAGATACATTTCCTTTCCCCAAAAACCAAATTACCAACGAGCAAGGCGTATTTGTCCGCGTTTCAGATTGGTCCAAATTGTCGTGACGTCGCCGCGCGCGAATTTTGACGGCTGTCCACCGAAATATGTGAGACAGTTACGGCGCAACTTCCTTTCCTCAAATACAATTTTCGACTAGTGTCTACTGAGATATGTGAGACAGTTAATGCGTAATTTTCTTTCCTCAAATACAATTTTATTTTCTTCATTACGGCCCCTCTTTCTTCTTTCACTTTCACTACCTGCCTTCCTGTACGGTGCGGCTCAGGTGTCCACCGAGATGACAGAGAATTACTGGCCCATTTCCTTTCCTCAAAAAGCATTGCGTTCAAAGGGCAACGCATCGCGCCGAACGGGTGGTGGCGTTCTTTGGACTCTGTGGCAGCGCTACAACACGCTGTCGCGTTCCACTCCTAAAGGCGAAGCTTAAGCGTCATTAATTGGCAGTTAATTAATGAACCAAAAAAATGTGCCGTGAACAATTGCATACAAGAATGCAGCTCTCAGGCTTTCGCCTTTCACCACTTTAGCCGCTAAAGTTACTCGTAATTTTTTTTGAGGAGCTTTGGATTATTACACCTGCCCAGTACGGGTTCCAAAAGAAAATATCAACGAAAATGGCTGTGATTCATTGTAAATAAAATATTGTAGAAATTATTGAACATAATCTTTTCACCCTACTTTTATTTTCAGGCGTAGAAAAGCGTTCGACACTGTACACCACAACATTTCGATACAAAACTTTAATTGTATGGCGTACGAGGAATAGCACTCAATTTAATTTGAAGTTGTGTATGTGGCCGTTACGACCATGTTGACATTAATAGCATATCCTCCAGTAAAATGTAAATTCTATACGGTGCACCGCAGGTATCGATTTTAGGGCCATTTTTATTCATATTATACATAATTTATACCACCTCCATGCTGGCTTTACTGACGTAGCTTTATATTCCGCGACACCTATCTCTTCTTCACTCTAGCAAACAAAGCAAGCTTGGAAAAATCTGCTAATGAATACTTACTTAAATTATCAGGATGGCTTCTAAAAAAGAACTTTAATCTAAATACATTTAAAGAGAGTGCACAATATTGAAGCCCATAAATAGGCTCGACTATACAACCATAAACATAGCGTGTAATGAAATTCTCCTAGAATAGGTCAAAGAACGAAATTTTAGGGCGTATGGTTCAGCGAAGAGCTTTAATAGACTACGTATATTAATAAATTAAAAGATGAATTCGCGTTAATAACTAGGAGCATCTGGAAATTCAGGAGTCTTATGCCTAACTGTTTAAATCAGGTATTATAATATGATCTTTTTTTGGTCTAGGTTGAGTCATGGTACAGTCTGGTTGAGACAGTCTAAATGTCATGGTAGCAGTCCACCTTGGGTTCAGAATGGTACTAGTGGGTGGCCAACTGCAGGCTACGTTGCAGCAGATCGCACATTTATTACAAATAGCTAGGCAGCCAAAAAGGCTAGGGTTCTGTGTGTTAACGTCTTTCACAGGCTGATGAAAATAAAGTATTCAGAACTTTTCTTTGTAATCACCCTTTCAAGCGGCAACGATCGGCAACTGCTCTCAGGTTTAAGGCAGCTCTTCCCTGAAGAATTTTAGCCGACCTATATGCCTTCATTTCAATAACTTTATCGGATTTGTCGTGCGCACCAGTTAAAAAGGAAAGGAAATATGAGCTCCAGGTTGTGGCTAACACCGCATGCTGAAGGAATGCACCACGCAGCTGCCTTGGCTTATGCGGCTTTTACGTCCCGAGCGACTGAGGCTATGAGGAACGCCACAGTGAATGGCTCCAGAAAATTCGACCATCTGGAGTTCTTTAACGTGCACTGGCATTGCACACTACTCGGGCCTCTAGAATTTCGCCTCTATCGAAATTCGACCACCACAGCCGGGAACGAACGGCGTCTTTCTGTTCAGGAGATGAGCGCCATAGCCATTCCGGCTCGTCTACAGAGCCGCAGTACCCGGCATTAACCCGTTCTCGGCGGCCGCGTTTCGATCGAGGCGTAACGCAAAAGGCGTCCGTGTGCTGTGCGATGTCGGTGCACGTTAAACATCGTTTACGGCGTAGATGTCGAAAGCCGCACACAAAATGAGCAGCTTAGAGCACAGATCGGGCAACTGCTCGCCAAAATTCAAAATTTGGAAGAAAAGCTAGCTGCCGCGACGGCTATCGCGAGTCCCGACGCCATGGAGAGTGAGCCCGAACTGCCGCCCGCGTTCGCGTCGGCAATGGCCGCGATGGAGGCGCGCCTCACCACCCAGCTTCAGAAAATGGTAGAAACGGCTATGAACTGCATGGAGTCCAAATGCTCGTCATCGGTCCCTGCAGCCATAAGCCGCTGCATGAAATCGAAAACCACCCGAATCAGTCGGCGGTTCGAGGGGATCCGAGCCTTCAATACGCACAAGAAAATTATCTGCAATCCCGGAGACGCGGCATCGCAGGACTCCAACCCCGCACCCCCACCCAGTGCTAGTTGTAGGCCAGAGTCCAATCAGCCCCCGTCTCTCACCTCCAATCTTAATGATGGCGGCACGGCCTAACAAGCGTTCCCCACCTCCGAAAACACACACGTTGGTAACCGTAACGCAATGGAATTGCAGAGGCTTCAAGGCTCGCCAGAAACGCGCGAACCTGCGCCTCTACTTAGAAACTTTCGAGGTTTTACCCGCCGTGGTCGCCCTGCAGGATCCAGGAGCGGCGGCGAAATAGACTGACTATGTGACGTTCCAGCGAGACCCCTCGTCGTGTCTCCTCGTACACAAGTCGTACACAGCCACCGAAATCGACCTCGATCTCAACATACCGTACTCGTACGCCATGGGAAGGATCCTTCCCTTTCGCCGATCGGATCCTCCCTTGCACGTACTTAATGTATGCTGCTCCCCGAAACTGAAGCGAGTGACCTTCGCGGACCTCTTTAGCCGTGCACTTAAAGAGGCGGGTCGCGACCCCCTGCTGATTGTGGGCGATTTCAACACCCCTAGCCAGCTATGAGGCTATCGTAAGGAGGAAGTGCGCGGACGCATGCTGGCGGAGTTGGCGTCCACACTGGGCCTCACCCTCCACACCGACCCGGCATTTCCTAATCGAGTAGGCAACTCGGTGACCCGAGACACATGCCCGGACCTGACCTTCACTCGCAACATAAGACACGCAGACTGGATAAACACCGAGGATACCCTCGGCAGCGACCACTCCATTATCAACACTACTGTTTATACACGCCCCCTAAAGCGCCCTAACACACTAGCACGCATCCCCAATTGGACCACCTTTCGCCAAAATTTCCCGTCCGACACCAACACGAACATCACAGAGCAGGGATACGGAAACTGGTCCCGGTCAGTCATATCGCACCTTCGCTCCCACGAGAAGCAGATACAGCTCACCGAGGTGGTCACGGACGTGGACAACCACCTCCTCCACCTCTGGGAAGCGCGCCGCGGCCTCACGCGCCGCTGGAAGCGCCAGAAACACAACAAGAAGCCCAAAGCGCGCATTGCGGACCTCACCCGGCAGGCAGCAGAGTACGCGGCCCAACTCGCTGACTCAAACTGGGTAGACCGCTGCAACACGGCGGCGAGGCAGATGTCGAGCCGCAACACGTGGCGGCTCTTCCGAGCCCTCATCAACCCAACACATACCCGCACAGAAACGCAAAAGCAACTACACAAAGCCATGCACTCATTCCAAGGAAATACAACGCAGTTGGCACAGGCGCTCCGGGATCGCTACCTGTGCGCAACTCAGGACGCCCGCAGATCGGCCTACTCCTACGCTGGCAGAGAAAACTCAGAGTTGGATAAGCCTTTCCAGCTTCACGATCTGCAGGCGGGTCTGGCCAAAATGAAGAGGGGCACCACGCCGGGCCGGGACAAGGTCACCGTCAAACTTTTGGCGAACCTTCCTGATTCAGCGTACCAGTGTCTTCTAGAATACATCAACGCGATATGGACTGGGGAAACCCCGCTCCCCATTGACTGGAGAACGGCCCTTGTCACCTTCATCCCGAAGGCCGGAAAACCGATCGACACGGACAATCTCCGCCCCATCTCTCTCACCTCGTGTGTGGGCAAATTGATGGAGACGATGGTGCGGGATCGGCTGTCCGAGTACCTCGAACAACACAACACCTTCGCGGACACAATGTTCGGATTTCGCCCACATAGATCCGCACAGGATGTCCTGCTCCAACTCGACCGCGAAATCTTGAACCCCATTACACACCTCCAAAACGACAAAATATTCCTTGCGCTCGACCTGAAAGGTGCGTTCGATAACGTAACTCACGAGATCGTACTCACACATTTGAGTCAAACTCACTGCGGCACCAATACCTTCAATTACGTTAAACAATTTCTCACGGACACACTGTCCTACATCAGAATACAGGACGAAGAAGACGGACCTTTCTTGCTCGGCACGAGGCGGACTCCACAAGGCGCGGTGCTGTCCCCTCTGCTATTCAACATTGCCATGATGCGCCTACCCGCCCTACTGGGTGCGGTCGAAGGGGTCCAGCACGCGCGGTACGCCGACGACATCACCATCTGGGCTATGCAAGGGCGCCTGGGGGATATGGAGACCAGCCTGCAAACGGCCGCCAGCATAGTGGACCGCTATGCTCGAGACTGTGGTCTGCAATGCTCCCCGCAGAAATCGGAATTCGTGCATTTGCGTCCCTCGCGCACATGCTCGACCCAAATCAATCTCTCGTTGCAAAGCGGTCCCATTCGCGAATCCAAGGAAATCAGAGTCCTCGGACTTTTCATACACAACCAGCGACGCTGCGACACAACACTCGCCAAGCTCCGGCAGGTGGGGGACCAGGTGGGCCGCATGGTCCGCCGGGTTTCCAACAAGCGCGGTGGGTTACGATGCAAAGACGCCTTGCGGCTGGCGAACGCATTCGTGACCAGTCGAATCTTGCATTCGACTCCCTATCTCCACCTGCGGAAACAGGAGGAGGATGCCCTCGAGGTCATCCTCCGCAAAATCATGAAACGAGCGCCTGACCTCACGGTCTCTACCTCTACCAGCCGCCTTTTGGCAATGGGGATGGTTAACACTTTTAGGGAGCTTCGGGAGGCCCACCTCAACAACCAATACACTCGTCTCACAAAGACATGGTCGGGTCGCCGCCTTTTAGCCCGACTTCACATCCAGCACACTCAATTCACAGAGGAGAGATGCCGCCTTCCCGTACACTGGAGACGCGCCCTCCACGTGTGGCCTCTCCCCACCAATATGTCCAAAGAGGATCATAATGGCAGGCGCCTGGCGCGGGCGGAAGCCGTGGACCGCCATTTTCGGAGCAAACCAGGAGTCTGCTACGTGGACGCGTCCGGCCCGGACCACAGGGGATGGTACACGGCCGCGGTCGTCCACGAGGGTGAAACAGTATACGCCCTTACTTTCAAGGCCCAGTCAGCAATTCACGCAGAAGAGGTTGCCATCGCTTTGGCAGCCTCTCACACATCCTCCAAATACATAATCACCGACTCGCGAGGGGCTTGCCGTAACGTCACGCAAGGGTGGGTTACTCCCCTAGCTCATCGCATTTACCAAAATTGTAGCCGAGACTCGGATCGCGCGCACCGATCTCTCGTTTGGGCTCCAGGTCACCAAGGCGTCCACGGAAATGAGGCAGCCGACGCCGCCGCCCGCGCGCTCCCTCTCCGGGCATTTCCAACGGGACCCGACGCCGACCAGGACACTGATTTCAATCCGATTTATACTTTTAAAGAAATATGCGAGTATTACAAATCCACGCACCAAACTCTTCCCACCCCGTGCAAAGGGCTGGGGAAGGTCAATGAGCGGGTACTCCTGCGCCTGCTCACTAACACGATGTTGTGCCCGGCAACTCTACAACATTTCGATCTTCAATTCGACGGGCGGTGCTCACACTGTGGGGAGGTGTCTGACAATTACCACATGGTGTGGGCCTGCCAGCAGAACCCATCCCTACCCCCTATCCCAAACCCCACCCGTGAGGCCTGGGAGGCGACCCTGTCCGGTTGCTGCACCCTCGAGGCCCAAAGGGCCTTAACGCAGCGCTCCCGGGCTGCGGCAAACGCCAATGGGGTACCTGACTAGGCATCCCACCTAGTGGTTCTAAGGGCGTGACCCTTCAAGTCACGACCCCCAACACCTCTCCCTATGATTTAATAAATGTTTTCACCACCACCACCAGGTGGTCGAAATTATTCCGGAGGACTCCACTACGGCCCCTCTTTTTCTTTCTTCTTTCACTGCAACCTTCCTCCCTCCCTTACGGCGCGGTTCAGGTGTCCATTAAGGTATTTGTGACTGATACTGCGGCATTTCCTGTCCTAAAAAATTACAAAAAAAAACAATTATAAAAAGTGTATACGTATGGGATCATTAAGTTGTACTTGCTGATTGTGAGTTGTTTCTGGACGAGAGTTTGTGACAGCAGCGAAAGGATAGTCCTGTGTGTTTCACGTGTGTTTCTACTCACTGTATATATGTCATCCCTCATTCAATAAAATTCAGTCGTGAGTCTTCGCGCCTGCTATGCACTTCTGTTTCTTTTGTGCGTGTTTTCTGAAGCAATACTCCCATTTTCAAGACAAACAAGCATGAACTAGCCCAGCTTGCCACTCCAATGCACCGGAGGTGGCAAATATAATGCTACAGGCCGTCCCAACAAAAGCGCGGGAGGGAGCTTATAGAAGCCTGAATTATTTCCAAGACCAGTGGTTGATACGTTACCTTGCTTTCAATTTTTCTATTAGATATCAATGCTTACACGCCAGAATTATTTTTATACTTTCTAGGGCTCTACCGCCCCTTTTTATTCATTTGAACTTCGCGCGCTCTCACCCAGTCATCTAAGTGCGCGCACAAGGCTGCGCAACTGCGCGTGACCGAATGGTTGCCCGCCAGATGTAGTACATAACGTGAGTACGGGAGAAGTAGAGGAGTACAGAACGGGAGTAGCATCGGCACGCCTGCCACGTAGTGCACGTGTGGTATTCACGTGTTAGGCAGTAACACCATGCGTTCAGGCGAACATAATAAAAAATTAACGGTGCTTTAGCTTTGGTTAAACCGAGTGAGAAGGGGTAGCTTCACGATCGTTTAGCCTAGAAAATACCAAAAAAAAGGCTCAACGAAGATCCCAACAAGACTTCGCCACTCTAAACCATCGTGAAGCTAGCGCTTCTCACTCCGTTTAACCAAAGCTAAAACACCGGTGACTTTTACGTAACGCACTCCGTTCCAGGCGAGCGGTTCCAATGGTGCCATAGGATTGGTCAAGCTATTCATGTGGTGCGCGAAGTGCAGTGCTAGCGAAAAGAAAGTAGACCAGCAGAAGCCTTGGTAGTAGGTGAACGCGATGACACAAGGCGTTCTCGTCGCGCCGGAAGACAGGTGAACAAAGTGCCAGTCTATTCCAGTTACCATTGCACAAGTTAGACCACAGTGCTTATACTATACGCTGTTGCGCTGAACGTGTTGCTCATTGGCCACGGGCAAATGTGCAGTCGGGCCACTGAATGCTTTTTTCATGGTGCGCCTCGATGATTTTTTTCTTTCTGGCAGTGATCACGCACCTCTCCTTAGATGGTGAAACGAAAAGCCATCTGTGGTTATATCGGTTTGCAGGGAGGAAGATGTACGCGATTGCTGTTTTTTAGTAATATCACTCGGACTTCGACTGTTCGCTTCATGGGTGCTCTATGATGGATCGAATCGCCAAACTTAGCAAGAGCGGCTGCATGCGAACAAAGCACACGGCTGGATGCCCGTAGCCTCATAGCATCTTGCTTAAGCTGCGCGCAGCCTGCGATTCCCGTTATTGAATAATCGCAATGTTTGGCATGTTCAGGGTGACTCACGCGGCGTTTACTACTTGCAGCATGCTCAACGTCTCTGGCGAATTTCGCAGTCAACTTTTTGCTTATTACAATAGTAGAAAAGCTTTTTCTACCTTAGGCTGTTCATATAAGAAGGCTTTGTGCACTATGAGAGGCGCCACCTAGCACATCATGCTGGTCTAAATCGGGCGCTACAACACTCGTAATGCTTTTTCCGAGCGTTCGCTTCTGCTAAGAGTGCCTCAATGCGTTGTTACATTCCTGTGAGTGCAGTTGTGCACCCTCGGTAACTCGGGCAGTTGCAACTAATCTCGGCTCAGTGCCAGTACACAAGCGACACGACGGAGCGGTCGCTGGAGGAGGGCGCCGAAGTTGTTGTGACAGTCTCTTCATGGTCAACTCGAGTTCTCCACAGTCTTCAATCAAACGAATTAAATCTGTATCCAACAGCCTTCTGGCATTTTTTCGCTGTGCGCAGCGGCAGAGATCACCTGAGCTACAACGTCAATGAAAAAGGACAAATAGAAAAGGAAATGTATGGAAAAGAACTAATATAGCTGTCTTCTGTGGTGATTCTGCCACTTCGCGGTTTTGTCTGTCCAAATCCAGTGCATGTGTACGTTTCCAAACGGTTACGATAGCACATTAGGCAGACCTGCAATTCTTCTCACCGGGAATATAAACGGGAATAACAAAGTTCATCTGTAAATGAACGGAACGAAAGGCTTCCGGTAATATCGGGGTTTTCGTGCCGGGTAGGCAAAACAAAGCGATAGGCAATGGAAGGAATTCGGGATGCGCGCAGCGTTAGGAACAACCTAGCAGGCGATTTCCACCCTTGCCTGTGCGTTATGCGCATCACGGCAACTCTCGCCGCGTTGGTCTATTCACTCCGTCGTAGGACGCTGATGAAGGGAACAGTCCACTCTTACGTGATGTTGTGGAAAACACGCAACACTCTGCATACAAGGCGCATAGTAATACGCGCATGTGAAACATGAAATGAAAAAAATGTGCATACCGTAACCAAGCACACTCCACATTAAAACAAGAGCAAACCGCTACTTCGCATGGGGCATTACTGGGCAGTATATGTGCCGTTCCGTAAAGATATATTTGCGAAAGTATTAGAATTTGTCCTTTAGTGCGCACTATTGTTTCTCTCCGCCCCTCACTAAAACTTGAACCGACACAGCCAGCCACTGATTCCGCGCATTCGTGGCAGAGATTAAAAAAATGGTTTTGAGGAAAGGAACTCGCGTGTATATCGTTGGCCACGCGAACTGCAGTGGAAGGCGGTCGAATTTCGATCGAGGCGAAATTTTAGAATCACGTGTACTGTGCGATGCCAGTGAACGTTAAAAAAAAAGTTGGAGGCTTATCAAGGTTAAGCCCAGTGGATGCGAAGCAGCCTTCGTTTTGCATTCTTATTATTAACGTCCTTAGCGTTTGGAGGCATCTTGACCGCATACACGCCCGGCGCAAACACGAACGCGCGGTTGCGGGCACAGAGACTGACGCGACGGCGGGCGCGCGCCGCTTCATCCCTGGCGTGACGTCACATATCACGTGATGCAGCGATGGTGGTGCCGCCGCCGCGTCGCGCGCGACGGCGCGAACCGAAGCGTGGAGGCCTCCGCCGAGCGACGTCCGTCGGCGCGATTTGAGGCCCCATCTGCAGCCGGTGTGACGTCATCACGTGACGTCACATCATGTGATCTCACTTCAAGGTCAATGGTGGCCGCCACCGGGCGTCGCGCGAAGGCCCGAAACCTACGTTAATATGCTTCGCATAAAACCCAGGCGGTCGAAATTTCCCGAGTCCTTCACTAGGGTGTCCCTCATAGTCTGAGTTGCTGTAGGACGTTAAACCCCATAAACGAAACGAAACGGAAGAGAGTGAAAGAAGAAATGATGAAAGAGGCTTGGTTTGGTTTATGTGGGTTTATCTTCCCAAAGCTACTCAGGCTATGAAGGACGCCGCCATGAAGGGCGCCGGAAATTACGACCATTTGGGGGTCTTTAAAGTGCACTGACATTGCACAGCACACGGGCCTCTAGAATTTCGCCTCCATCGAAATTCGAGCAACGCGGCCAGGATCGTACCCGCGTCTTATGGGTCAGCAGCCGAGTGTCATAACCACTGAGCCATCGCGGTGGCTGGATGAAACAGGTGCCGTAGTGAAAGGCTCCGGAATGATTTCGATCACCTGAGGATCTTTAACGTCTACCGACATCGCATAGCACTTGGGTGTCTTTTTGCGTTTCGCCCCCAAAACGCTGCCGCCGAAGTCTGGTTGGAACCCGGGAACGCCGGGTCAGGAGTCAAGCGCTCTAATGGAGCCACCGAGACGGGTGTGGCACAAATCCCAGTGGCACTTGTTGGGCTGTCCGGCTTCTACTGTTAATAATCGGAACCAATCTTTGTGTGCGATGATGATGATCGAACCATTGCTGGCCGGAATGGTTTGTCCGCCCTATCAGAGCGAAAGATATGAAAGCAGAGACGTTCTTCTGACCTTCTGAACTTTGAAAAACGAATTCCTGTTCGCGCAATTCTTGACCAAGAAATTGCACCATAATTGTTTTGTGAATTGCAGGCAGTGATCGACTTTCTTTTCTGAAGCTTCGGATGAGCGGTTGCCCTAGTGCCTTAAGACTGAAATCATATAAATCTATTCTAAGGCCCAGTCTCGAATATGCCTGCATTGTATGGGACCCCTACACGGTAGACGATATCCAAAAACTAGAAAAAATGCAACGTCTTGCGGCACGATTCATTTACAACCGTTACAGGCGCCTAGACTCTCCTTCCGCCATGTTGAAACTCGCAGACTTAGAACCACTGGCAGATAGAAGGAAGAAAGCCCGTCTCAACTTCCTTCATTCATTATACTTTTCTCGACTTGGTATCCGACCTGAAAATTACATCGTTAATGATTCCACACGAGCCTCGCTCCATAAGCATGCCCTTAGCCTGAAACCTATTTTTGCACGCACAGATGCCTACAAGTTTTCTTTTTTTCCGAGAACAGTTTCTCAATGGAATGCTCTACCGGAGAACTCTCCGTTGTTTTGTAATCATTCTTGATTTTCACTGCTGGTTTAGTAGCTGTGCTGTAACCGCGTTCGGAATTTTACTTTTGCGTTGCTTGTTTTGTTGTATTTATTTCGTTCGTTACTATCGCACCTGTTTTGCTTTTCCCTCCTGTATGTATTTCCCTCTCGTGCTTGGACATACAGCATGTCCGCAGTATTCAATAAATAAAATAAATGTGGCTCGTTTACCAAAAGATTGCGAAAGTTCAATGAGGATGACTCAGGAGGACCTGGAGTTGCTACAGGCATTATTATTTTTGAAATGGCAACTAAGAATTAAGACCGATATTTAGGCCGCCGTATATAAAATATAGTGAAAGTGGCTGCAAGGGTTTAAGCACCATGACAAATATACGGATAAAAGTACTTTTTTAAAACCAATCTGCTTTAAGCCGTTTATCTTTTGGGCGGATCATCATTGTACAGTGTTGTCCACTTCCGACTTGAACGTGACTCCCTACCACCTCTATCGCGAGCAGCGCCTGCGGTTCCACACAAGCACGGCACTGCATTTGGTTTGGTCTGAAGAAGCAACATGAAGGAGCAGAAGACAAGCTCAGTCGCACAATGCCCATTGTTTGGAGCACCGCCATCACAGGGCCGTGCCGCATCGCCTAAACGCTGCACCACTTAGCCAGGAGTGGTATGAAGGCTAGCAGGGATCAATGAACGCAAACTAGTGAATGACCCGCATATATCGCAATCAACTCTTTACGCTATCATGTCATACCTTTAAGGCGTAGCTTTCGTGTCATTTCCATTTTTTTTATTCTACAATAATTTGGTTGGTTGGGTTATGGGGTTTAACGTCCGAAAGCGACTAAGGCTATGAGAGACGCCGTAGTGCAGGGCTCCGGAAATTTCGACCACCTGGGGTTCTTTAACGTGCACTGACATCGCACAGTACACGGGCCTGTAGAATTTCTCCTCCAAAGAAATTCAACCGCCGCCGCTGCGATCGAACCCGCGTCTTTCGGGTCAGCAGCCGAGCACCATAACCACTGCGCCACCGCGGCGGCCGAGAATAATTTACTGCGGACACTGCTTAAGCAGCTGATAATTTGTATATGGACATTCTATTATAATTGTTATGCTGATACAAATATATTGCTACGGGTCGACTCCAAGAAGATGAGGCCGACGAAGTGAGAGGGCGCTTGGCGCGTGCTCGGGCTCCGAATTCTGGACGGTGGCCTGTGTTTTGGCATCCGGTGCGCCCTGTGCTTGTGTTCTGTTTAGCGTGAGTGCACCAGTGTTCTTCGTGGCGTGAACGCCTCCTGCCACGTAACATCTTGGTGGAGGTGAGGACTTTCCCCTTCCTCTCGTTCTGGACTATCCCAACACGGAGCTTCGCAGCGGTCGCTACACCGGGACCGCTTCAATGACGAAGCCCGGCGACTCGCCAAGTGCCACTGCCCCTACATTCATGGTCATGGCTCATCCCCGTGACCCCGACATCTTTTCCGGTGCGTCAACTGAAAACGTCGAGAGATGGATCTCCATGTACGAACGTGTCAGCACCCATAACAGGTGGGACCCCACCGTCATGCTGGCAAACGTAATTTTCTATTTATCTGGCACAGCAAGGCAATGGTACGACACCAACGAGGACGAACTAACGAGTTGGGACATCTTCAAGGAAAAGCTTCGCGCTCTGTTCGGACCTCCGGATGCTTCGAAGCTCGCAACCCAAAAACACCTTGAGTCGCGTGCTCAGTCCTCCAGTGAAGGTTACGTCACGTACATACAAGACGTCCTTGCCTTATGCCACCAGGTTGACACCTCCATGTCGGAAAACAAAAAGGTGGGCCACATCCTGAAGGGGATCGCGGACGACGCTTTCCATTTGCTTCTGTGCAAAGGATGTGATACCGTGGATGCCGTTATTAAGGAGTGCCGTCTCTTCGAGCAAGTCAAGAGCCGGCGCATATTTCCACAGTTTGCACGACTTCCCCATACGGCCGCCACATCTACGTGTGCTTTGCAGCAGCCACCACCTAGCCCACCTCCCACTTCGCCTCTCAATATCACCGACGCAGTCACCCGGATCGTTCGCCGCGAAATGGAGGCCTGTGCACCTGCGGCCCCTCAACCTACCACCCCCAGTCACCCCTTGCCCGATGTCTCCCTCATTCAAGCCGTCGTGCGAGAGGAACTCGCAAATTTGGACCTCTCACATGCTATCTGTTCCATCGGGAACTCTAGCGTCCGACCACCAACCAGGAATGTTTTCCGTCCAAGGGCTCCGTACTTTCGTCGCTACCGTAATCCAGCAGAGTGGCGGACGCCTGATGATCGCCCAATATGTTTCAATTGTTCCTGTGTCGGCCACATTTCCCGGCACTGCCGCAATAGATGGTTTCCGACTCCTCGCACCGAGCTTTCCTATGCCAACCGTTCAGATATGCCCCCCCGTTTTCCGCCCCGACCACCTCATGACCAATCAGATTCGGCCAATGATCTCGCCAGCTCCCGACCACGTCGTTCTTCCCGCTCTCCATCTCCCCGAGGCCGGCGATTCCGATCCCCGCAGCACCTTCGATCCTCGGCAGCCTCATACGACCGCTCTGACTTGGAAAACTAGCTGATGCAGCTCCCGGAGGTGACGCTGCATCCACGACCAGGCCCACAAATCCTCTACAGACCTCCCACTTGAACCAACTAGACGTTTGTGTTGATGGTGTCCCCGTGCGTGCGCTTATCGACACTGGTGCGCATATCTCTGTCATGAGTGCCCAACTTCGTCGTCGTTTACGTAAAGTTCTCACGCCGGCTCGGTCTCGAGTGCGTGTCGCGGACGGTGGAACAGTTAGTGTTGACGGACTCTGCACTGCACGCGTTAGTGTTGCTGGCCATGACCTTCCGGTGCAGTTCACTGTTTTGAACCCTTGTGCTCATGACCTCATCCTCGGCCTCGATTTCCTGTCAGAACACTCCGCCCTGATCGACTGCTCGCAAGGCGTCCTACACCTCGATCTCCCAACCATCGATCCTGAACCCTTGCATTCTCCCCGACTGTATTCGCCCGACCAAGTTTCTCTGCCCTCACTAGCCGCCTTATTCGTTACCCTACGTCCTACCTCATCAGTGGCCGATGGTGACTACTTAGTCGCCCCTATTTCAGATGTCTTGCTGCACCGCAACGTTGCACTGCCCCATACGGTCGCTACAATCAGGGGAAACAGCGTGTCACTACCGTTAATTTCAGCTATTCAGCCCAAGTCCTTCCACCTGGCATATGCGTGGCAACGTTCTCCCCTCTTGGCTCCTGCCCAGTTGCCCCATTGGACCCTGCCCATGCATCAGCTCCTGCAGATCCTGTTCACGCTCCTACTTCGACTGACGCGATCACGGCAATGATGCCCTCCGATTTGCTCCCTGCTCAATCTTGTCAGTTGCGTGCGCTTCTCGAGTCCTATTCCGACATCTTCGACCTCCATAACAGTGCCCTTGGCCAAGCTCTTACCGTTACGCACCGCATCGACACCGGCGACGCTCCTCCGATCCGCCGCCGACCATACCGGGTCTCCCATGCAGAACGACAGGTAATCCAGGCGGAAGTGGCAAAAATGCTGGAGAAGAACATCATTGAGCCCTCTCACAGTCCTTGGGCTTCGCCCGTCGTCTTGGTCAAGAAGAAAGATGGCTCGTGGCGCTTCTGTGTGGATTACCGTCACCTGAATAAGATCACTAAAAAAGATGTCTATCCGCTTCCTCGAATCGACGATGCCTTAGACTGCCTCTACGGAGCCAAATTCTTCTCCTCCATAGACCTACGCTCTGGCTATTGGCAAATTGCTGTGGATGACCAGGATCGGGAGAAGACTGCTTTTGTTACTCCTGATGGATTATATCAGTTTAAGGTTATGCCTTTCGGCTTATGTAACGCCCCAGCGACTTTCCAGCGCATGATGGACTCCTTGCTGCAAGGATTTAAGTGGTCCACTTGCCTCTGCTATTTAGACGATGTAATTGTGTTTTCTCCCTCGTTTTCGTCTCACATGGACCACCTCTCACAAGTTCTTTCCCTCTTCCGTCATGCCGGGCTGCAGCTCAACTCTTCAAAATGCCGTTTCGCGCGTCGTCAGCTCACTATACTAGGCCATGTCGTCGATGCTACAGGGGTTCGTCCCGATCCAGACAAGATCCGAGCAGTAATGGACTTCCCAGTACCCCGTACGAGCAACGACGTTCGAAGTTTTTTGGGTCTTTGTTCTTACTTTCGTAGATTTATTCAAGATTTTGCCGACATTGCTCAGCCGCTCACCGATCTTCTTAAAAAGGATGTCAGTTTTTCCTGGGGGTCCTCTCAAGACCACGCCTTTGCCCACCTTATAAGGAAGCTTACCACTGCACCGGTATTGGCACACTTTGATGTGTCAGCTCCTACGGAAGTCCGTACTGATGCTAGTGGCCATGGAATCGGGGCAATCCTTTCCCAGCGTCAATCCGGCACACATCGCGTAATTGCCTATGCTAGCCGCCTCCTATCCCCTTCCGAGAAGAACTACTCCATTACCGAAAGAGAGTGCTTGGCCCTCGTCTGGGCTGTTGGCAAATTTCGACCCTACCTATATGGCAGGCCATTCACAGTTGTTACAGATCATCACGCACTGTGCTGGCTCTCTTCTCTGAAGGATCCTATCGGTCGCCTCGGTCGTTGGGCGCTACGACTCCAAGAATATGACTACGTTGTGATCTACAAGTCCGGACGGTTGCACAAAGATGCCGACTGCCTCTCTCGTTACCCTGTTGCCCACACTAATACTGTGACGAGCGCAAGCGCTATTGACCTGTTCTCTCTATCGCCGTTTACAACTATCGGCGAAGAACAGCGTCGGGATGCGGAGCTTCTCTCCATCATCGATCGCCTAACGTCCGCCCACACCGACCCTTCACTGAACCGCTTTGCTCTCGTTGATGGTATTTTATACCGCCGGAATCTTCAACCAACTGGTCCTGACCTTCTCCTCGTCGTCCCGAAGCACTTACGAACAGTCGTTCTCCACGAACTCCATGACCTCCCGACTGCTGGCCATCTAGGCGTTACTCGCACGTACGACCGCATCCGCCGTCGGTTCTTCTGGCCTGGCCTCTACCGCTCAGTGCGCCGTTACGTTGGTTCTTGCGATGAGTGTCAGCGTCGCAAGCGCCCTGCATCTGCTCCCGCTGGCTATCTTCAGCCCATTGACATCCCTCCGGAGCCGTTCTACCGTGTCGGCTTGGATCTTCTCGGCCCCTTTCCTGAGTCCACTTCTGGGAACAGATGGGTTGCAGTAGCCACAGACTATGCCACCCGGTACGCGATAACACGTGCGCTCCCCACGCGTACTGCCGCTGATGTCGCCGACTTTCTTCTTCAGGAAGTCATTCTTCATCATGGAGCACCCCACCAACTGCTCACGGACCGAGGCCGCACCTTCCTTTCAGCAGTGGTAAACGACATTCTTCGCGCGTGCTCAACTAAGCACAAGTTGACGACCGCTTACCACCCCCAAACTAATGGCCTCACTGAGCGACTCAATCGCACGCTTACCGACATGCTCGCCATGTACGTCTCCTCTGATCACCGAGACTGGGACGTCGCACTCCCATACGTTACATTTGCATATAATTCATCCCGCCACGACCCTGCCGGCTACTCTCCGTTTTACCTCCTGTACGGCCGCGAGCCTCAACTGCCGCTTGACACATTGTATCGAACATCTCGTCCCCCACATTCTGAATACGCCCGTGAAGCCATTGCCCATGCCGACCATGCTCGCCAAGTCGCCCGTTCCCGCTTGCAAGCCTCCCAAGCTTCTCAGCAACAGCACTATAACCACCGCCACCTGGACAGTGCCTTCTTGCCTGGGTCCCTTGTATTGCTCTGGGTGCCTTCTCGCCGTGTAGGGCTCTCGGAAAAGCTTCTTTCTCGATATGTGGGCCCGTATCGTGTGCTGCGCCAAGTCACAGCCGTCACATACGAGATTGAGCCTGCCTTCCCCGAGTGCACTTCCCGTACTCCACCCTCCGATATTGTGCACGTGTCGCGCCTCAAGCCCTACCACCTACCTTCTTCTGACACTCGCTAAGCAGCACCGCGACGGTGCTTTTGCGCCCGGGGGTCATGCTACGGGTCGACTCCAAGAAGATGAGGCCGACGAAGTGAGAGGGCGCTTGGCGCGTGCTCGGGCTCCGAATTCTGGACGGTGGCCTGTGTTTTGGCATCCGGTGCGCCCTGTGCTTGTGTTCTGTTTAGCGTGAGTGCACCAGTGTTCTTCGTGGCGTGAACGCCTCCTGCCACGTAACAATATCAAATGCAATGTCAGTTTTACAAATATATTGTAAAGATATAAAAGTTATCGGGGAGAAAAAAATCCCTGAATGGTTGCGTATACTTGCCTTCATCAATCGAAGAGGCTGCAGAATTTCCAGTGCGGGAATCCACCGTAGAATTACGTGGTTCTTGGAGTGGCAAGCCGACGTCTGGTTGCGATAGGCACTCACGCAGGGCACGGTAGGCGACGCCGTATACGTCCTCGATGTTGTTCTTATGCACGCAGAGCAGCATCCAAGGACAGTATCCTATCGCCGTGCGCAGAGCTACCATCCCTCGCTGCTGAATGGTGTTGCCGGAATAGTCGATGGCCAGTAAGGGCTGCCCCTGCCACAGAGCTACATGCACGGCACTTTGTGTCGGGCTCTTCGGTCCGCAAGCAGGCGGTTACCACAGTTCTGTGCACTGTCCAGCCAAGTGTTGCTTCGCGATGCCCAATTCACAAGGCAGCTGCAATGCACATCAGCTGTGCGGGACACTCATCATAAGCAGGTGAAATCCCAAGGCAATGGACCCGCCACACGTATATGCACTGGCGATGCGCCATCCAGCAGCGCAGCCATGCTATCCGCCGGAGACGGAATTCGTCGCGCTCAACAGCTTGGACGCCTTCGCATACGGCACGGTGAGTGTGGTACGGCGGCAGTTCCCGGAGCCGCGGCAGCCGCCACAAGTTCTCTTCGGCCAGAAGGCAGAGATGCGCTGCTTTGAAACTACGCAGCATAAATTGAAGATTTGACATGTGCAAAGCCACCATTGAAGAGCCGCTTCTCGATGCGTATGCGCAGCTCTTTAGCCAGCGTTCGTCAATGTTTGGAAGTGCGCTTCTCAATGAGGTAAGAAACGTAATCAGTTCACTGGCACCATTTTTTTTTCACTACATACATATTGTTACCGGTGAACTGGTTACTCAATAAGTGAACGAATCGTGAACGAAGAAGTGGCGGTGCGCTGGACGACGACAACGTTGACAGTGAGTAGCTGGGCCCTTGGAGTCTGAGCTGAGTGCTGGCCATCTCAGAGCAGCCGCCAATATAGACTTACCGTAACGATAATATCGTAGCATCCCCGTAACATCTTTTGGTGGAGGTCGCGGGTTCGAGCTGACATGCCGACGACCCGACGAGCCGACGAGCCGAACCGTCGAGCTCACTACCGATCCGACCCCCCTATCTGCGCCTGCCATGCCAACTGTCGTCGTGGCCCACCCTCGCGACCCGGGCACATTCTGCGGTACAGATGGCGTGGCCGTCGAGGACTGGCTCTCGCTTTATGAGCGTGTTAGCCAGCACTAGTGCACTGCACGGGCTCGGGCCGGCCCAAAAGCCCGGGCCCGGCCCGGCCCGCGGGCCGGGCCGGGCCGGGACATGATCTGTTTTGCCGGGCCTGGGCCGGGCCCGGGCCTGAAGTTGCGGGCCCGGGCCGGGCTCGGGCTTAAAGCTGCGGACCCGAGCCGGGCTTGGGTTCGTACAGAAACGGCTGGTGTCCGACTATTCCTTCACTATTGCAGAGTGAAGTACACTACTGCAGCATTGGAGCAGCGACACGGATGAGCTATGGGTTATAGAACGCGCTGAGAAAACAACTAAGCTTTATTCATTGACTTATATATTTCCTTATTTCCATGCCGCGGTGGCTTAGTGGTCAAGGCGCTTGATTACTGAGCCGGGGAACCAAGGTGTGCTCCTAGCCTCGGCGGCCGTATTTCTATTTAGGCGGCAAGCATGACACCATGTACTTTGTAGTATCATTGCTCGTTAAACAAAGCCAGGGGGTCGGAATGGTCCGGAGCACTCTGCTTCGGTGTCTCTCACAGCCTGACTCCCCTTAGGCCCTTAAGCCCCAAAAACATAGATTTTATATGTTCCTCAAGTGGAAAAATTGACAAACTAAAGCGCGTTTGGTTTTCTTTTTGATCAGCTGACGGGAACGTCACCTAAATGAAATAGCCACAAAAGCTCGCGAGAGTTTGTAAATCTCATCTCATAACCACATCTATCGCTCCTCGCTTCTTCCGCCTGGTTGTCATGACAAGTGTTTAGCCCTGTAAGTTATCACGTGGTTCGCGCGTTATCTTCTGCTCCACGAGTAAGAGTAAAATTCAACCGGTCTTAATTGGCTATTGATCGCTCGTCATCCCAAAACATATCTATACACTATTGGAAATGCATTCGGGAAGAGCATATTAGTTTAGGACGGTTATAGTCTTCAAACACACACCGTGAAATACTCAAGCCTTTTAGCTTTTCGTTTCTGCTAAAAGGCGACCAGTTCGCCTATGAGTTCAACCTGTGAGATCGCGTTCACTAAAAAAATGTCATCCCACTGCTTGCTAGGCAGCTTTAATGCTTATACTTCGCGGGCGGCAAAATAAAACTGATTAAACTCTTGATGGAATGCGAAGTAGTCCATTACGCGCGTATGCGGCCCTTTTTATTTGTCTCTCGGAACTTCCGAGTTTATCTTTGCGCACCTACACGAGATCACTGTCCAAAAGATGATCCTGGCGAGCACTACTCTTAATCATTTCTTTCTGGGTTAAAAAGAACCAACTTTTTGCAAGCCAAACTGTGGTTTCAGAACCTTTGTCGGCCAGTTTATCGGTCTAGCAGCAGTCTACTTGCTCAGAGTGAGCACCTCAAGCGATACTGTGAAACGGGCCGGGCCGGGCCCGGGCTGGGCTTTACTCCGGGATTCACGGGCCGGGCCGGGCTTGCTAGAGCGATAATTTAGCGGGCCTGGGCCGGGCCCGGGCTTGAAGCCGCGGGCCTGGGCCGGGCTCGGGCTTCAGGACTCGGGCCCGGGCCGGGCTTGGGCCTCAAATTGAGGCCCGTGCAGTGCTCTAGCCAGCACAACAGGTGAGACGCCACGCTGATGCTAGCCAATGTGATATTTTATCTTTCCGGCACCGCACGCGTCTCGTTCGAAACCCACGAAGAAGAAATTGCCACGTGGGTTGTCTGCAAACAGAAGCTCCGTGACCTCTTTGGGAAACCAGCTGGCCGTCAGCTTGCTGCCAAAAAAGAACTTCCAGCTCACGCCCAACCGGCCACTTAATCTTATATTACATACATCCAAGACGTCTTGGCATTTTGCCGAAAGGTCGATCACAACATGACCGAAGAAGATAAGGTAGGCCACATTCTTAAAGGCATTGCCGACGATGCCTTCCACCTTCTTCTATGCCGGGACTTCTCTACGGGTGACTCAGTTCTGCAGGTCTGTCGACGCTTCTAGCAGGCCAAGCACCGGCGCATTGCACACCGCTTTGACCGCCTGCCTAACACAGCTGCAAGTTCCACGTGCGAGGATCTGCCGACACTGAGGCAGCCTTCAAACCCAGACAACGTGACTCGCATCGTGCGCCATGAACTGGAGGCCCTGGCTCCTGTACGACAAACGCTCCCTTGTCGGACAACACCCTGGCCACAATATCCCTTATTCAAGCTGTCGTCCGTCAGGAGGTCGCCAACTGGGACATGCCCTCCAGCCATCGTCCCGTGGAACCTCGGAGTGCGAGCCCCATCTCTCCCGTGGTTGCTACCGCTACGGTCCGCAACACCTTCGCCCCAAGTTACCCAAGATATCGCAATCCAGATGAGTGGCGTACCCCTGATGACAGGCCGATCTGCTTCACGTGCTCTCGCGTAGGCCACATCTCTCGCCACTGCCGCAGCCGTTGGTCCGCACCTCCCCGACCTTTGCCCTACGTCGACAGCCGTTATGACTATGGACCCCGTCGATTCACGCCTCGGAATGACCCACCCAGCGCCGAGTCCCCACCGCCTCCTCGTGGAACCAGCCGCTCTCCCTCCCCGACAGCCCACCGTTTCCCCTCACCTCTTCCGCACTGCAGTTACTCACCGTCCTCTGCCGGCCGCTTCGCGGGAAACTAGCCAGTGCAGCTCCGGAGGTGATGCTGCATTGGTGCCTCGACCTGAAAATCCTCTACTGACCCAGCCTTCGCCCTGTAATCTGCTCGATGTTTTTGTGGACGGTGTTCCTGTTTCTGCCCTCATTCATACTGGTGCCCAAGTCTCAGTTCTTAGCTCATCCTTTTGCCGTCACCTCAAAAAAGTCCAGACCCCTGCCGCTTCGCCCACCGTTCGCGTTGCCGATGGCAGCACTGCTGCCGTCACTGGCCTGTGCACTGCCCGTGTCACTCTTGCCGATCATCATATCCCAGTTTTGTTTACCATCCTCGAACACTGCCCTCACAATGTGATCCTTGGTCTAGACTTTCTAACCGCTCACTGTACCCTTATCGACTGCTCCAGCGGCCTTCTAAGATTGGACCTGCCTTTCAGCTCAGCCTACCCACCCTCAAGCTCCACGCCCCGCCTTCGCTCCACCGAGTACGCTCGCCTGCCCCCCGACTCTGCCGTTTATCGGCTTATGTCACCACTTCCTGCGGTTCCTGATGGGGACTATCTAGCCTGCCCACTTGCCGATGTCGTTCTCTCCCGCAATGTTGTTCTTCCGCACCTCATCGTGAGCGTTACCAAGAATAGCACCTACCTTCCTGTCCTCAACTTCATCTTGTCACCACAAGTTCTTCCTGCAGGCATATCGCTTGCTACTTTGTCTTCTCTCACCGACTGTACCGTCACTGCTCTCTCACCTGGACCGCCTTCTACTGTCTCTAAAGCACCCGACATCCCGGCCAACGTTCCTCAATCCATTTCTGCGATGATTGCTTCTGACCTGAGCCCCGAGCATGCACAGTATCTTCACAACCTTTTGGTGTCCTACACTGACATTTTTTACTTTGCTTCTGCTCCCCTGGGTCAAACATCGGCAGTGACTCACCGCATTGACACCGGCGATGCAAGACCTATAGACCGGAGGCCTTATCGTGTGTCGCTACCATAACGCCAGCTCATCCACCGGGAGGCTGATAAGATGTTGGCCAACGATATCATCGAGCCTTCCAACAGCCCTTGGGCATCTCCTGTCGTGCTCGTGAAAAAGAAAGACCAAAGTTGGCGGTTTTGCGTCGACTATCGTCATCTCAACAAGGTCACGAAGAAAGACGTCTATCCCCTTCCGCGCATAGATGATGCTCTGGACTGTTTACATGGCGCCCGCTACTTTTCTTCCATCGACCTTCGTAGCGGGTATTGGCAAATCTCTGTTGGCGCAAGAGACAGCGAGAAAACAGCCTTTGTCACCCCTGATGGCCTTTACCAATTTAAGGTCATGCCCTTCGGCCTTTGTAACACCCTTGCCACATTTGAACCGATAATGGACTCGTTACTCCGCGGCTTCAAGTGAACGACCTCTCTTTGTTACTCAGATGATGTAATTGTTTTCTCGCCCTCTTTTGAAACCCACCTGCTTCGCCTTGCGTCCATCTTGGCACTTTTCCGCCGCGCAGGTCTTCAACTCAACTCGAAAAAATGCACTTTCGGCCGCCGTGAACTTTAAGTCCTCGGCCATTTGGTGACTGCGAGTGGCATACAACCTAACCCTGGTAAAGTTCGTGCCGTCAGTGCTTTTCCCTGTCCCCGCTCGCCCAGAGATGTCCGCAGTTTCATCGGTCTCTGTTCCTACTTTCGCCGGTTCGTCCCGAACTTCGCAGCCGTCGCTCGCCCTCTCACCAATCTGTCGCAGAAAGGCGTTCTATTTTCCTGGGGACCAGAGCAGGCTACTGCATTCTCCAGCCTTATCGCCGTCCTCACCAACCCTCCTGTATTCGCCCGTTTCAACCCGTCTGCCCCGACTGAACTTCGCACCGATGCAAGTGGTCACGGAATTGGCGCCATCCTTGCTCAGCGACAACGCGGCCAGCACTGCGTGATTGCGTACGCAAGCCGTCTTCTTTCTTCCGCTCAGAAGAATTACTCCATCACAGAACGCGAAGGCCTGGCTCTTGTTTGGACCATTGGAAAATTCGGCACATACTTGTTCGGTCGACCATTCACTGTTATAACCGACCACTACGCCCTGTGCTGGCTCTCCTCTCTCAAGGAACCTACTGCCCGTCTTGGCCGGTGGGAACTGCGATTGCAAGAATACACCTTGCGCCTTACGGAGCGTCTCAGCTGTACGCAGACAGATATGCTCGCCATGTATGTATCCGACAATCACCGAGGCTGGGACATCAGCTTGCATTTGGTCACCTTCTCGTACAACTCTTCGCGCCATAATACTGCTGGTCACTCGCCCTTCTATCTTTTCTTTGGACGAGATCCCTTACTGCCATTCGACACTCTGCTGCCCACAGCCGGCCCTGTCACTAAATATGCGCGAGACGCTATCGCCCGAGTAGACGCCGTCCGCCAGGTTGCTCGTCACAAGCTCTCAGCCTCTCAAGAAGCTCAAAAACACCGCTACGATGGCCTGCACCGTGATGTGCGCTACATTGCCGGATCTCTCGTCTTGCTGTGGCTACCATCCCGTTGTGTGGGGTTATGTGAAAAACTTCTGCCGCGCTACACAGGTCCTTATCGTGTATTACGGGCAGTGAGCGACGTAACGTACGAGATCACCCCGCTCCACACAAAGTCCCCGCCCGCTCCACTGACATCCGAAGTCGTTCATGTGGCTCGCCTCAAGCCCTATCATCTACCCTCGACATCGCACGCCTAACACGCACCGGGACGTTGCCTTCAGCCAAGGCGGATAGTGTTACCGGTGAACAGGTCACTCAATAAGTGAACAAATCGTGAACGAAGAAGTGACGGTGCGCTGGACGACGACGACGTTGACAGTGGGTAGCTGGGCCCTTGGAGTCTGAGCTGAGTGCTGGCCATCTCAGAGCAGCCGCCAATATAGACTTACTGTAACGGTAATACCGTAGTAGCATCCCCGTAATAATATAGACGCGAGAGTCTTCGCGTGCTTCTATTAGAGGAGCGCTCCGAGCGCTCTCGAGTGCTGCTGCTGATAAATCTCATTCCATATGTGTCGCTTGTACGAATAGTTTGATCTAATGACTCACTTCAAACCCTTGCCATGGCGCGATGTCCTGATGACATAGCGCAAGGACATTTCATCATTCTTCATGTTGAGATTCTACACTACTTTTGTGGAAGATACGGTAGTATTTATGTCCTAAGAAGCATTTTCAAGCGCTTCCGAAACAAAAGAAAAAAAATGCGTTGTGTAAAGTTATCAGGTATAACAAATACTTGCACTGTAAAAAATAAAACACCTCTAAAGGAGTTTCCAGGTGTCTATAACTCGCACCCTTGCACCCGGCCCAGAAGGGTGTTTTGTGATTTCAATACACCTTTAACGTGGGGTGTTTCATGAAAGAACCAACCCGAAAATGATACAACTTGACCCAAAGGTGTTGAGGTGTATCACACGCTATTACCACCGAGCCACAGGAGTTTTATGCTTCTTACACCCCTACACCCTTCAGGAAAAAGCATGCAATGGGTTCATAATTTGTTCCCACTTTTATTACTTTTCTTAAGCGTTCTTTAAATTTACCATTATAATGCCTACGTATTGCAATATACCTGTATTACTGGAGCTCTTCATAGCAGTAAACAGGCTGTATGCACCTAAGAAAAACGTTTATTGACAAAACTCACAAAACTGCAGAAATGTTGAATGTTTTTATTAGAACAAAACACATCCATAAAACAATGCACAAGAAGCTTCTCCAATGAATTCCTCACTGCCATCCAAAGAACTTAAAAATTTAAGGTACAACAGCACCATACCTGCTGTTATTGGGTTTATGGTGCTGCAAGAATAAGGTTCCATTGCACTTACTCTACCTCCTAATTTTTCAGAGCAAACAGAATGAAAAATTCATGCCTGTGCAGCCTTCTATACCAGCCTGAAGAAGGCTTGGACTGTGACGCTAACTCCCAGAAAAAGCAAAAAAGCAAACTTAAGGCAGCTTATGCTGAACACCCATATTCCTGACATTATGGCAGTTGTGGAGTGAGCCGCAGTGGTAAGCCTGCTGAGTAGTCATCCTCCCTCGACGAACAGGTTCTCAGCCACCTCAGGATTGTCTTCGGTGAACAGCATACATGGTGTGAGTCTGCATTTCAGACAAAAACAGTAAAATATTTCATATCAGTTTACACTGCTCAATGGTCCTTATAAATGCCAACATATTGCTCATTAACAATGTGCTTTATAATGCATGCTAACGCTAACAGAAAGAAGAAAATCTGTCCAAGTGGCAAGCAGGCGCCAGCTGTCATTTTTTGAACCATTCCAAAGAGGCCACTGTGGTTTAGAAAAAATAGCTCTAAACGGCATTATATAAACAATGTTTTAGCTAAAAAGCTAGATGTTATGAAATGGAATGAAGGTGGTCAGGCCATGCCATTAATTCTGCACGAACTGCTACAAGCTAGTGCAAACCACTGGCCTGCCTGGCGGGTCAACTGATTATAAAAGGCACAAAACACCATGACAACAAAGGCGAAAATAGAGCACTTCAAAATGCTTTACAATAAACCGAACGACAAGTAATGTGCAACATTCACTCTAACAGAAAGCACAGTATCTGATCAAAGTCAGCAATACGACCCCTTCTATGAGAGTGGTCGGCTGCAACTAACACAAAGCATGCATTCATTATTACAGCAAGCAAGCAAGTGACATCTTGAAAGGCAGGCAACAGTGCTAAGTTAACATATCTCTCATGTCCGCAGCCAGTAAACTCAAAAATCCATCAAGAAAAATTTGCACAAGGCCACTAAACTACTACAAGAAAAGGAGCTCGGCCAGTTGGTGCATGAATCTTTGCAAAACCACGGAGGATAACAGGACACAGACAAGACAGGTGCAGCGATAACAACTTCGGAATTCATTGTTTAGCTTGCAATGAATACAGGAAGCATCATCCAAAATACAAAGAAGGAAAGTCATGGAATCGTCATTTTGTCAAATCTGTCGTGATTATTTATCCAGGTAGTTGATTTCTTTTTCGTTAGAGTTAGTGATGATGTGCTTAAACAGGTTGAACAATTCTTATGTACTATGCACGTCTCTTACATTTCCTCAGAATTTTACATTGTCGAAAGAGTGATATACACTCAAAGTCCGATACGTGTCTTGGTAGCTTGCTACCATATCCTTTCTCAGTATTCCGACATGTTGCATTAGATAAATGTTAACATGCTGGCCTTATTTCCCAACACAGGACGCTCCGCGTGACGGAGGGATCTTGTAATCTAAGCCACTGTCGCATGCCATGAATTTGTCTCTGTGCTTCGTCTTATGCTGGGCTGTTTTTGAAGCACCTTTGCTAGGAGCATTGCATACTACGTTCAGCTACTTTCTGTGAAAAAGCAAATGAAGCCACTGCAAAGAACTTCCACAAGCTGCAAACGAACGTCAAGCCAACAACTTGACCAAACTAGGGCTGGTTGTGAAAAAGAGTTAGGGCCTATGCCTGAATGCCTTCTTTATGGCAACAACGCAATGATAACTGGCCTTTCAGAGTAATTGTCTCTGAACAAGGCTCATGGCAGCAACCCTTAGGGCAGTATCTGCAAGAATTGCTCTCCTTGCTCACCGTGGATGACCTTTTCCTGGTAAAGAAGCCAGAAGTGTCCGCATTCCTC